>NW_013711041.1:0-420 GCF_000517525.1 Limulus polyphemus | reverse complement strand
AACAATGACCTCCTGATCACTCACTTACATCTCTTGTAAATGTTTCAACAATGATCTCCTGATCACTCACTTACATCTCTTGTAACTGTTTCAACAATGACCTCCTGATCTCTCATTTAAATCTCTTGTAACTGTTTCAACAATGATCTCCTGATCTATCACTTACATCTCTTGTAACTGTTTCAACAATGATCTCCTGATCTATCACTTACATCTCTTGTAACTCTTCCAACAATGATCTCCTGATCTATCACTTACATCTCTTGTAACTCTTCCAACAATGATCTCCTGATCTATCACTTACATCTCTTGTAACTGTTTCAACAATGATCGCCTAATCTCTCATTTAAATCTCTTGTAACTGTTTCAACAATGATCTCCTGATCTCTCATTTAAATCTCTTGTAACTGTTTCAACAAT
>NW_013711040.1:0-420 GCF_000517525.1 Limulus polyphemus | reverse complement strand
CAACGTTTTTCACAAAAATCTACATTCTTACCAGTAACAGATCACCTTCAATAAACAGAAAATGTTGACACCCACAGCTTTAAACCCTTTTGTGGTTGAAATATCTGTATGTGTGTGTCACAAACCCTCAAAATTCCTAATGTTGTCACAGACTTTCAATATTCATAATGTTGTGTCACAAACTGTCAAGGTTTTTAATATTGTGTCACAAACACTCAAAGTTTCTAATGTTGTCATAGACTGTCAAGGTTCCTAATGTTGTGTCACAAACCGTCAAGGCTCCTAATGTTGTGTCACAAACTGTCAAGGTTTTTAATATTGTGTTACAATCCCTCAAGGTTTCTAGTGTTTCATTAAAACGATTTTTTAAGGTGTAAATCAGCAAAACGCTTGACAATTATAACCGATATATAGTATTAC
>NW_013711039.1:0-420 GCF_000517525.1 Limulus polyphemus | reverse complement strand
ACAAAGCACGACTGTTTAACAGTATGGAGACGACTTTTGGGTAGAATGCTAATATTGTGTTTTTAGAGTTTATAGATATGTTTGTTTTTAAAGCAAAGCCTCAATTGGGTTATCCACTGTGTTCAACGCTAGGAATCAAACCCTGGATTTTAGCGCTGTAAGTCCATATATTTGCCGCTGTCCCACTGGGGGATTTTTAGAGTTTATAAAAAGGCATCGTTATATTCTACGCAACTTTTGGAACATAACTTGATTTGTGCAATCACTCCACTCCACAATCAGAACATTGGATTATATATTACTTCACATAACCGTTATATAACTATATAACCAGGTTTCTATAAGATATTTAGATTAAATTAATTATTCAGATTTGTTGATTTATATCCTTTACGAATTTCTATCGATAGGAAGAACTTG
>NW_013711038.1:0-420 GCF_000517525.1 Limulus polyphemus | reverse complement strand
GTGTACCTTCTCCTCCACTACAGTGTTGTTATTAGTGAAAGGTACTTAGTCATGTACCTTCTCCTCCACTACAGTGATGTTATTAGTGAAAGTTACTTAGTCATGTAACTTCTCCTCCACTACAGTGTTATTAGTGAAAGTTACTTAGTCAAGTACCTTCTCTTTCACTACAGTGTTATTATTAGTGAAAGTTACTTAGTCGTGTACCTTCTCCTCCACTACAGTGTTGTTATTAGTGAAAGTTACTTAGTCAAGTACCTTCTGCTCCACTACAGTGTTATTAGTGAAAGTTACTTAGTCAAGTACCTTCTCCTCCACTACAGTGTTGTTATTAGTGAAAGTTACTTAGTCAAGTACCTTCTCTTTCACTACAGTGTTATTAGTGAAAGTTACTTAGTCATGTACCTTCTCCTCCACTAC
>NW_013711037.1:0-420 GCF_000517525.1 Limulus polyphemus | reverse complement strand
AAGGTGTCGATATTATATATATCGAGTTATCATTAACCATGGTGTTGATGAGGTCTTGAGTTATCATTAATCACGGTGTCGATATTATATATCGAGTTATCATTAACCATAGTGCTGATGAGGTCTTGAGCTATCATTAATCACGGTGTCGATATTATATATCGAGTTATCATTAACCATGGTGTTGATAAGGTCCTGAGTTATCATTAATCACGGTATCGATGTTATATATCGAGTTATCATTAACCATGGTGTTGATAAGGTCCTGAGTTATCATTAATCACGGTGTCGATATTATATATCGAGTTATCATTAACCATGGTGTTGAAGAGGTATTGAGTTATCATTAATAAAGGTGTCGATAAAATATTGAGTTATCATTAACCATAGTGTTGATGAGGTCTTGAGCTATCATTAATC
>NW_013711036.1:0-420 GCF_000517525.1 Limulus polyphemus | reverse complement strand
GTTACTTTAATTATTAATTATTAGATGCCAGTTATATTTACCATTTGATTATTGTTTGTTCTACTGGCTTTAAATTGTTTTGACAAATGCTTATTGAGAAAGATTCATTAAATCATATATATATATATATTATAACATCCATCATAATCATAGACAGCAAAGTTACAAAACTATGACTTTCAAAACATGGTTATAGACTGCAAAAATAAGTAAACATCAGAACTGTGTATTGACCCTTTCAAATTCTACAGAACAGTTTACTTGAAATTACCAAAAATTCTATCCCAAATAAAAGGTCAAGTGGGAATGCTTGTGTTTTGCCTTGTGCTTATTGCCCAAAGATGTACAATGGTGAAATACAATAGGCTTATAAAACTAAGATTAAGAAATGTGGAATAAAGATCATGACTGGAAAACTTA
>NW_013711035.1:0-420 GCF_000517525.1 Limulus polyphemus | reverse complement strand
TTTCATTAGGTACATGTGCTGTTTGTGGTTACTACAAGGATCATCAAGAGTTAGTATTTCATTAGGTACATATGCTGTTTGAGGTTACTACAGGGATCGTCAAGGTTAAGGATTTCATTAGGTACATGTGTTGTTTGTGTTTACTACAGGGATCGTCAAGGTTAAGGATTTCATTAGGTACATGTGTTGTTTGTGTTTACTACAGGGATCGTCAAGGTTTAGGATTTCATTACGTACATATGCTGTTTGTGGTTATTACAGGGATAATCAATGTTTAGGATTTCATTACGTACATGTGATGTTTCTGGTTATTACAGGGATAAGCAATGTTTGGGATTTTATTACGTACATGTGATGTTTGTGGTTATTACAGGGATAAGCAATGTTTGGGATTTTATTACGTACATGTGATGTTTGTGG
>NW_013711034.1:0-420 GCF_000517525.1 Limulus polyphemus | reverse complement strand
GCAGTTGAAACTTGGTATAGAAAGGAAACTGTGCATCTGAACCTACACAACCAGTTGAAATTTAGTATAGAAAGGAAACTGTGCATCTGAACCAACACAATCAGTTGAAACTTAGTATAGAAAGGAAACTGTGCACCTGAACCTACACAAGCAGTTGAAACTTAGTATAGAAAGGAAACTGTGCACCTGAACCTACACAACCAGTTGAAACTTAGTATAGAAAGGAAACTGTGCATCTGAACCTACACAATCAGTTGAAACTTAGTATAGAAAGGAAACTGTGCACAGAGTCTGAAATCACTGCTTTATACAGAACAAAAATGTTAATTTTATTTCTCAAAGGATGTTTGGTGAATTTTTCAGAATATGCATATAGCATGTGAGAAAAACTTAAATATAAATACTTGAATAAAACAAAAA
>NW_013711033.1:0-420 GCF_000517525.1 Limulus polyphemus | reverse complement strand
ACATAAACAAATATAAGTAAATTATATACGTCTTAATTTCCTTAATTACAAGTCTTCAAATAGCTTAACATGTTATTAAATGCGTTAATAACATTAGCTTCATTAGATACAGTGTTGACTGTATTCAAGCTATTTCTAGACTTATGTACGACTACCTTTGGATTAAATCGTACACGTTTCGTTTGTTTAGTATGTGTCACCTCTGGTTGTGTTGATATGGGACCTTTCGATCTAGTGTTATAGCCATGAGTCACTATATCAGCTTGTGTCGTTGAGGAGGTACTAGGAATATTATCTTCCTCAGTTATTTGATTATTCTCCTCAATGTTAGGGGTAACACTTGGTGTATCTTCTGTTATTACCTTATCCTCTAATATTATGTTATCTTCTCTTTCTACTCTTGGTATTTCTGGTTCGGAG
>NW_013711032.1:0-420 GCF_000517525.1 Limulus polyphemus | reverse complement strand
TATTTTTTATTATCATACAGTTTGTTCAGTAACATGCTTTCATTTTTGTAGTCTTGTGGTTTACTTTGAGATTTTTTGGAGTGTGTAGACGGACCCAATAATCCTAAGTTTTGAAATGCTGAATTATTATTATTATCTGTAAACGTTTTAATTCAATATTTATGAAAGCTGCAAGTCAAATGTAACAAAATACGTTTAGCGTGTTTATTTAAACGTGGCGCCTGTTACTTTAACCATTTCTCTTCGGACAATTTTAAATTAAATTTCAATTCGATTTGAGGGATAAAACTAAATATATGGTGCTAATAAAACCAACATCAAAAGGTCTTTCTTCCTGTAATACCACGAACACACATTATTTCAGTCCGTTTATTTTTAGCAATAGTGTGAGACATTTAGACGTGTAACAATAACAGTGTG
>NW_013711031.1:0-420 GCF_000517525.1 Limulus polyphemus | reverse complement strand
GTTTCAATTTAATTAAAATTACCTCCATCCCCTCCTCTGGTGGCTTAGTGATAACTTGAGAGCTTATAACGTTAAATACGGGCTCAATCTCTGCAATGGGCACAGCACAGACAACTCATTGTGCAGCTTTGCGTTTAACAACAATAACAATTAAAATTAATTTAAGGTTTCAAGCATAGTATTTTATAACAGTATAGGAATCAAAGCATTTTAGAATCGTGGAAAGACAATATGTGTATTTATCCTGATTCTGGGTGATAAATGTTTAATCAGTGTTAAATATAATCCACACAGTATATCCTTTAATCAGTGTTAAATATAATCCACACAGTATATCCTTTAATCAGTGTTAAATATAATCCACACACTATGTTTAATCAGTGTTAAATATAATCCACACAGTATATCCTTTAATCAGTG
>NW_013711030.1:0-420 GCF_000517525.1 Limulus polyphemus | reverse complement strand
CTAAGATGTGGTCTTGCTGTGTTATTGTGGAAGCTAAGATGTGGTCTTGCTGTGTTATTGTGAAAGTTAAGATGGGGTCTTGCTGTGTTATTGTGGAAGCTAAGATGTGGTCTTGCTGTGTTATTGTGGAAGCTAAGATGTAGTCTTGCTGTGTTATATTGAAAGTTAAGATGGGGTCTTGTTGTGTTTTATTGAAAGTTAAGATGTGGTCTTGCTGTGTTATTGTGGAAGCTAAGATGGGGTCTTGCTGTGTTATTGTGAAAGCTAAGATGGGGTCTTGCTGTGTTATTGTGGAAGCTAAGATGTGGTCTTGCTGTGTTATTGTGGAAGCTAAGATGTGGTCTTGCTGTGTTATATTGAAAGTTAAGATGGGGTCTTGCTGTGTTATATTGAAAGTTAAGATGTGGTCTTGTGTTATTG
>NW_013711029.1:0-420 GCF_000517525.1 Limulus polyphemus | reverse complement strand
TGTCCAATCATATCATTTAATAACCTACATCGACACTCTGTCCAATCATATCATTTAATAACCTACATCGACACTCTGTCCAATCACGTCATTTAATAACCTACATCGACACTCTGTCCAATCACGTCATTTAATAACCTACATCGACACTCTGTCCAATCATATCATTTAATAACCTACATCGACACTCTGTCCAGTCACGTTATTTAATAACCTACATCGACACTCTGTCCAGTCACGTCATTTAATAACCTACATCGACACTCTGTCCAGTCACGTCATATTAATAACCTACATCGACACTCTGTCCGATCACGTCATTTAATAACCTACAACCACACTCTGTCCAATCATATCATTTAATAACCTACATCGACACTCTATCCAATCACATCATTTAATAACCTACATCGACACTCT
>NW_013711028.1:0-420 GCF_000517525.1 Limulus polyphemus | reverse complement strand
CTAACTTTACTGTTAGTGTGAGATTTTACATCTAGTTAACTTTACTGTTAGTGTACGATTTTACATCTAGCTAACTTTACTATTAGTGTAACATTTTACATCTAGCTAACTTTACTGTTAGTGTACGATTTTACATCTAGCTAACTTTACTGTTAATGTAAGATTTTACATCTATCTAACTTTACTGTTAGTGTAAGATTTTATTTCTAGCCAACTTTACTGTTAGTGTAAGATTTTACTTCTGACTAACTTTACTATTAGTGTAAGATTTTACTTCCAGCCAACTTTACTGTTAGTGTAAGATTTTACGTCTAGCCAACTTTATTGTTAGTGTAAGATTTTACTTCCAGCCAACTTTACTGTTAGTGTAAGATTTTACTTCTAGCCAACTTTACTGTTAGTGTAAGATTTTACATCTAG
>NW_013711027.1:0-420 GCF_000517525.1 Limulus polyphemus | reverse complement strand
GTGTTGTTCTACATGATGACTATATTCCAGTGTTGCTCTACATATATTCCAGTGTTGCTCTACATGATGACTATATTCCAGTGTTGTTCTACATGATGACTGAACAACAAGTCATCATGTATATTCCAGTGTTGCTCTACATGATGACTATATTCCAGTGTTGTTCTACATGATGACTAGAACAACACTGGAATATAGTCATCATGTATATTCCAGTGTTGCTCTACATGATGACTATATTCTAGTGTTGCTCTACTTGATGACTATATTCTAGTGTTGTTCTACATGATGACTATATTCCACTGTTCTACCTGATGACTATATTCTAGTGTTGCTCTACCTGATGACTATATTCTAGTGTTGTTCTACATGATGACTATATTCCAGTGTTGCTCTACATGATGACTATATTCCAGTGTT
>NW_013711026.1:0-420 GCF_000517525.1 Limulus polyphemus | reverse complement strand
GTGGTGACCTATCACAGTTATTTGTTCTCTAGTGTGTAAAATTTGAAAGAGGTTTCTGTGGTGACCTATCACAATATTTGTACTCTAGAGTGTAAAATTTGAAAGAGGCTTCTGTGGTCACCTATCACAATATTTGTTCTCTAGTGTGTAAAATTTGAAAGAGGTTTCTGTGGTGACCTATCACAATATTTGTACTCTAGAGTGTAAAATTTGAAAGAGGTTTCTGTGGTGACCTATCACAATATTTGTTCTCCAGTGTGTAAAATTTGAAAGAGGTTTCTGTGGTGACCTATCACAGTATTTGTACTCTAGAGTGTAAAATTTGAAAGAGGTTTCTGTGGTGACCTATCACAATATTTGTTCTCTAGAGTGTAAAATTGGAAAGAGGTTTCCGTGGTGACCTATCACAATATTTGTTCT
>NW_013711025.1:0-420 GCF_000517525.1 Limulus polyphemus | reverse complement strand
AACTTTACACTTACAGCAACTTCTGTCTTTAGCTCCGTTGTATATATTTAACTTTACACTTACAGCAACTTCTGTCTTTAGCTCCGTTGTATATATTTAACTTTACACTTACAGCAACTTCTGTCTTTAGCTCCGTTGTATATATTTAACTTTACACTTACAGCAACTTCTGTGTTTTTTAAAACGCGTTATTGTTAGCAGTCTAGAGAAAACTAAAAGGTCGCTTATCTTCAGTCAGTGAAGGTAAGGACATCATATATATGTAGAGTCATGAACCTTTGTAAATGAACGGTTTGAAAAATCCTCCCTAGGAACGTGTTGATAAAAACAGAACTGTGAATAGGATTTCCAAACTATTTCACTAGTAAACATAATAACGTTCAGTTTAAAGTAGAAGGATGGCATACTACCATCTTGGAT
>NW_013711024.1:0-420 GCF_000517525.1 Limulus polyphemus | reverse complement strand
CCAAAAACAAACAAACAAGAACTGAGTAGACATTGTGAATACATGTACATTGTTTCACTTTAAGATGCTCCGCAGAACAGAACCCGAGATTGTGGAGATGAAAAAGGTTCTTAATATGGTACAACACTTTAAGAGAACCATTTTGTTGATCCTTTCTGTTTAACCACCTTTTCAATTTTGAAATCACTGTAATTTTCTTGAGATTCCCACCAAAAACCTAAGTTATAGATGGTTATTTGGTCATTTTATTTTGAGCGCCACAGTTGACGTGTCTATAGTATTTTTTTATGGGCAGAAGTGATAAGTGAGGCAACAATATTAACTAGTCTTCCTAAAGAGTTAGCGATAATTTGAGAGAAGATATTAAATGTATTCAGCCAAGGTAGAACAACTATATATATATATATATATATATATATA
>NW_013711023.1:0-420 GCF_000517525.1 Limulus polyphemus | reverse complement strand
CAAGCTGGCAATATAATGTGTTTATAACTATTATGTATGGAAGACAGGAACTTTTCATGGCTAAGCTGGCAGTAGAATGTGTTTAAACCATTATGTATAGTAGACAGGAATTTTTCATGGCCAAGCTGGCAATATAATGTGTTTACAACCATTATGTATAGTAGACAGGAACTTTTCATGGCCAAGCTGGCAGTAGAATGTGTTTATAACCATTATGTATAGTAGACAGGAACTTTTCATGGCCAAGCTGGCAGTAGAATGTGTTTATAACCATTATATATAGTAGACAGGAACTTTTCATGGCCAAGCTGGCAGTAGAATGTGTTTACAACTATTATGTATAGTAGACAGGAACTTTTCATGGCCAAGCTGGCAGTATAATGTGTTTACAACCATTATATATAGTAGACAGGAACTTTT
>NW_013711022.1:0-420 GCF_000517525.1 Limulus polyphemus | reverse complement strand
AGAGTCAGGTTATCATCAGTATTGTACAGAATCAGGTTATCATCAGTAGCGTACAGAGTCAGGTTATCATCAGTAGCATACAGAATCAGAGTTACCATCAGTAGCGTGGAGAGTCGGGTTACCATCAGTAGCATACAGAGTCGGGTTATCATCAGTAGTGTGGAGAGTCGGGTTACCATCAGTAGCATACAGAGTCGGGTTATCACCAGTAGTGTGGAGAGTCGGGTTATCACCAGTAGTGTGGAGAGTCGGGTTATCACCAGTAGCGTGGAGAGTCGGGTTACCATCAGTAGCATACAGAGTCGGGTTATTATCAGGAGCGTACAGAGTCGGGTTATCATCAGGAGCATACAGAGTTAGGTTACCATCAGTAGCATGGAGAGTCGGGCTACCATCAGTAGCGTGGAGAGTCGGGTTACC
>NW_013711021.1:0-420 GCF_000517525.1 Limulus polyphemus | reverse complement strand
CCAGCCATTAATATTCTACCAAAATGTTTATCATCTCATACTAGTATTTAGGAGTTGAATTGAATTATAATTTAAAGCATGATAAATTTTTTGATATTTGAATATAGGACCAAAGATTTCTTAGTTTACATTTAATTTTATAAATTATTTTATTCAGGAAAAGGGAAAATTTAATTTTCATTTAAACAAATATGTTAATGTGTTTTTACTTTCATATATACATATTTTTTATGTTTAAAACATCAAACTTACTTGTTTTTCAATCAAAATAATTTTGATTTTGTACAAACTTAGCTTTGTAAATTTTGATTTTTAAGTGAGTGATGTGTTTTCTGAAAGCTTTTAGAAGCTGTACTGCTTTGCATGTGGAAACGTTTTTTTTTATCAATCAGTATTTTGACAATCTTCATAAGTTGTCTC
>NW_013711020.1:0-420 GCF_000517525.1 Limulus polyphemus | reverse complement strand
TTATACATATGTAATATTGCACTATCTACATATTATCCGTATGTAATATTGTGCTATCTACATATTATACATATGTAATATTGCACTATCTACATATTATCCATATGTAATATTGTACTATCTTCATATTATACATATGTATTATTGTACTATCTACATATTATCCGTATGTAATATTGCACTATCTACATATTATACATATGTAATATTGTACTATATAATATGTAGATAGTATAATATTACATACGGCTATCTACATATTATCCGTATGTAATACTGTACTATCTACATATTATCCGTATGTAATACTGTACTATCTACATATTATCCGTATGTAATATTGTGCTATCTACATATTATACATATGTAATATTGCATATGTAGATAGTTATCCATATGTAATATTGTACTATCTACATA
>NW_013711019.1:0-420 GCF_000517525.1 Limulus polyphemus | reverse complement strand
CACTATTCAAACCTTTCGTCGCTGTACAAGCGCTTGTTTCATAGCAAGATAACAGAAAACAAAAACAAATTCTGTGAGACATTATATTTGGAATATCGGTTGCTGGCGCCAGCTATTGACTTGTTGAGAGACAAAAAAGTCAGAAGTAAAACCATTTTGAGATACAATAAAATTGTGTATTTACTCACAATTTTCTCACTGTAAATACACATCTTGTTTCACTTAACTATTTTCAGCCTATTTTTCAACATTAGTAACTCCTGAGAACAAACAAACGAAATTCAAATGTCAACGGAATTTGAAATTTTCTTTATTAAACATCTATTTCAAATTCTGTATTTTATTGTTTCTTTCAAATTTTGAGAATGTTTTTCAGATGGCGTAGTATCTTAAAGATTAGGGCTACACATTGAAAAAATC
>NW_013711018.1:0-420 GCF_000517525.1 Limulus polyphemus | reverse complement strand
CAATCAATGATCCCATTACAAGTTTGTTTAAGAAACGAATACATTAAAATAAGAACAACAATCAATGATCGAATTACAAGCTTGTTTAAGAAGCGAATACATTAAAACAAGAACAACAATCAATGATCGAATTACAAGTTTGTTTAAGAAGCGAATACATTAAAACAAGGACAACAATCAATGATAGAATTACAAGTTTGTTTAAGAAGCGAATATATAAAAACAAGGACAACAGTCCCTCATCCAATTACAAGTTTGTTTAAGAAGCGAATATATAAAAACGAGGACAACAATCAATGGTCCATTTACAAGTTTGTTTAAGAAGCGAATATATAAAAAACAAGAACAACAATCAATGATCGAATTACAAGTTTCTTTAAGAAGCGAACACATTAAAGCAAGAACAACAATCAATGATCT
>NW_013711017.1:0-420 GCF_000517525.1 Limulus polyphemus | reverse complement strand
CATGTATATCGATTAAAACTGGTACTATAACAAACCGAGTAAGATGTGTATCGATTGGAACTGGTTCTATAACAAACCGAGTAACATGTGTATCGATTGGAACTGGTTCTATAACAAACCGAGTAACATGTGTATCGATTAGAAATGGTTCTATAACAAACCGAGTAACATGTGTATCGATTAAAACTGGTTCTATAACAAACCGAGTAAGATGTGTATCGATTAAAAATGGTTCTATAACAAACCGAGTAACACGTGTATCGATTAGAAATGGTTCTATAACAAACCGAGTAACATGTGTATCGACAAAGTATCACTAGTTCGAAGACATGCAGAACATTTAAACTTATTAACAAAATCGAAGCTCAAACTTCATAAAAACTTTTATCGGTGATTTTCAAACATAATAAATATTCATTT
>NW_013711016.1:0-420 GCF_000517525.1 Limulus polyphemus | reverse complement strand
CATAGTTAGGCCACATGGTTCTTGAGTGATAACCATAGTTAATCATAGTTAGGCCACATTGTTCTTGAGTAATAACCATGGTTCATCATAGTTAGTTCACATGGTCCTTTAGTAATAACCATGGTTCATCATAGTTAGGCCACATGATCCTTGAGTAATAACCATGGTTCATCACAGTTAGTCCATATGGTCCTGGAGTTATAATCATAGTTAGGCCACATAGTTCTTGAGTAATAGCCATAGTTAATCATAGTTAGGCCACATGGTCCTTGAGTAATAACCATGGTTCGTCATAGTTAGACTACATGGTCCTTGAGTAATGACCATTGTTCATCATTGTTAGGCTACATGATCCCTGAGTAATAACAATGGTTCGTCATAGTTAAGCTACATGGTCCTTGAGTAATAACCATGGTTCGT
>NW_013711015.1:0-420 GCF_000517525.1 Limulus polyphemus | reverse complement strand
ATACACTGTAAGTCTGAAACAGGATTTGCTATTATTATTTCTTTTATAGAAAAGAAAAACTTGTACAACAATGGTGAACAATGAATGGATGTTTTAATGTTCAAGATGTTTCAGACTGGGATAGCCTTCTGGTGATCTTAAACTTTGATGTAACAGAAGGTTTGATATCACAAAGGGTTATCATATAACAGATCTAAAGAAACATACCCATGAATCTCTAACAAATCAATTATTTCAAAATTAGGATAATATTAATCTCTTTATCATCATAAATATAAATAATAATTAAAACCTGGGGTTTTAAAAGCTCATTTATATGTAGAGGATAATCAAATTATATTTACTTGCTAGTGATTTACACGTATGGTTCTTTAGATATGTTATGTGAAGCTCATTTTGGACTTTGTGTTATCAAAGTTT
>NW_013711014.1:0-420 GCF_000517525.1 Limulus polyphemus | reverse complement strand
TTTAGCTCAAAAACATGTTTCCTGACATGTGAATTGTTTTGTTGTACAAACAATGCTGGTCCACGTATCATTAGCTAACCGAAAATTTTCCTTGATATGTGAATTGTTTTATTGTACAAACAATGTTGTCGACGTATATTTAGCTCAACAAACATGTTCTTTGACATATGAATAATTTTGTTATACATACAATGCTGGTCCACGTATCTTTAGCTCACTGAACATGTTCATTGACATGTGAATTGTTTTGTTGGACAAACAATGCTAGTCCACGAATCTTTAGCTCACTGAACATGTTCATTGACATGTGAATTGTTTTTTGTACCAACAATGCTGGTCCACGCATCTTTGGTTCACTGAAAACGTTCCTTGATATATGAATTATTTTGTTGTACAAACAATGCTGGTCGACGTATATTT
>NW_013711013.1:0-420 GCF_000517525.1 Limulus polyphemus | reverse complement strand
TAGCATTAGAAGTTGATAAATGTACCCTTAATCCCAATTAAAGAGAATACTATTCATTGTTACATACATACATTGGATAAATGTACCCTTAACTCTTTAATTGGGATTATGTATGTAACAATGAATAGTATATAATATCTTTCACACTAAAATATTTTTATCAATAGCGTAGCTTAACTAACCTAACTACTGAGTATATTTACATAATGCGCATACATTTAGTACAATTTAATCCACACTGTAAGTATCCAAAGCCATTAATAACGTAGAGTTAGTACAATATAATCCACACTGTATTCATCCAAAGCTATTAACAACGTACAGTTAGTACAAGTTTAATCCACACTGTATGCATCCAAAGCTATTAACAACGTACAGTTAGTACAATTTAATCCACACATACAGGCTAGAAACTTGAAA
>NW_013711012.1:0-420 GCF_000517525.1 Limulus polyphemus | reverse complement strand
CATCTGACTAAACATTTACAAAGACATACATATACATGAATAATTAAACTTCTGATTAAACATTCACATCGATATATATAAAATAAATAAAAACTTCTGATTAAACATTCATATCGATATATACATGTATATGGTAAATATAAACTTCTGATTAAAAAATTAACAACGATATATATATATATATATGGTAAATACAAATTCCGGTTAAAAATTCATAACGATATATATATGGTAAATAAAATTTCTGATTAAGTATTCTCAACGATATACATATACATGGTAAATAAGTTTTCTGATTAAACATTCACATTGATATATATATATATATGGTAAAAAAAAACTTTTGATTAAAAATTCACAACGATATATATATATATGATAAAAAACTTCTGATTAAACATTCACATCGATATATATATA
>NW_013711011.1:0-420 GCF_000517525.1 Limulus polyphemus | reverse complement strand
CTGTAATATACTGATCAATATTTTACATAGCTCTACATCAAACTGTAATATAATGATCAATATTTTACATAGCTCTACATCAAACTGTAATATATTGATCAATATTTTACATAGCTCTACATCAACCTGTAATATACTGATCAATATTTTACATAGCTCTACATTAAACTGTAATATATTGATCAATATTTTACATAGCTCTACATCAAACTGTAATATATTGATCAATATTTTACATAGCTCTACATCAAATTGTAATATACTGATTAATATTTTACATAGCTTCACATCAAACTGTAATATACTGATCAATATTTTACATAGCTCTACATCAAACTGTAATATATTGATCAATATTTTACATAGCTCTACATCAAACTGTAATATATTGATCAATATGTTAAATAGCTCTACATCAAA
>NW_013711010.1:0-420 GCF_000517525.1 Limulus polyphemus | reverse complement strand
AAATGATCATTTGATCTAAGTAAGAGTTTTTCTTCCCAATTTGTAAAAAAATCCTTACGTAATAAGAAAAAAATAAGTATTTATTTTTGAAATCTGTGTAGCTGAATTATGGAATATCCGTTATTAAAACCAAAATAAGTTTAAATTCACAGGCCTGTGTTATTTGTAGGCATGTCAGTCATTATTCATTCCTAGCATCTGTTGAATATTAAATAATCTAAATTATTATGTGTTTAATTACTTAATTTTGTGTAAATGAGCTACAGGTATTATCAAATTAAATTATATAGATTTTACGAGAAAAAAATGTCCTCTTAATATAGCCATAAAACATAATTTACTTAGTCTAGGGACTTAAACTTATTTTTGGTTAGCTAATTTATATTTCAAGGCTTTCGCTGCGATCATCTTTTAACAGAG
>NW_013711009.1:0-420 GCF_000517525.1 Limulus polyphemus | reverse complement strand
TTACTATTTGTTAACTTAGTAGACGATACACACTATATTAACTGTAACACATCTCTTACTATTTGTTAACTTAGTAGATGATACACACTATATTAACACATCTTACTGTTTGTTAACTTAGTAGATGATACACACTATATTAACTGTAACACATCTGTTACTGTTTGTTAACTTAGTAGACGATACACACTATATTAACTGTAACACATCTCTTACTGTTTGTTAACTTAGTAGAACAATTAAGCTCATCGTCTGTTTTCAGGGTAAAACTCTAACACTATTATTTACTAAAAAATGACACGATAATCTGATTCAACCTGATGTAACTTTAGTTAAAATGCTCTAGTGTTTTACATAAACTTGATTATCTGAACCAATAAAGTAGTAAACATTCTATAGGAATTACATGTTACAAAAAAA
>NW_013711008.1:0-420 GCF_000517525.1 Limulus polyphemus | reverse complement strand
TATCAGATATATATTGACGTATTATATTACACATATTTATACTAACCACATTACTTAAATGTTGACTGAAAGTCTACAATCACTGTTGAAGAACAATTTATGCATATATGTTTCTGTTGACGAGAGCAACTCATCTATAATTGAGGAGAATTTTGGGTCTTTTTTGATTCTATATTTTGTTATAGATTTCTTAAGCATAAGAGTTACCGTCTCAGGCACAACTTAATTGTTGTCATTGATAAAATCAACATAACGTTTACGTTAGAGATTCTCGGCAACTTGGAAGTTAAAGTTAATGGTTGTTGCGAATTGTATGATAATATATGTGAAATGCAACCAGGCTCTAGTACATCTTAATTATTCTTACTGATAAAGCTCACGTAACTCTTAGGTTAACTATAAGATTACAGGCCATCTAGT
>NW_013711007.1:0-420 GCF_000517525.1 Limulus polyphemus | reverse complement strand
TTGTAATCAGAGAAGACGTAAAGTAACTGTGCAACGTTTATTTAGTCGTCAACTTAAGGTGTTATTGCAAACAGACGAGACAAAGTAACTGTGTAACGTCTTTTTTTAGTTGTCAACTATAACAAACTGTCATTGGAAATTTTCTTTTGTACACTCTTATTTATCTAAGTAACATAGAAGAGAAAAATATAAAAATACTGCTTGTATACGCCGTTTTTAGCTACAAATGTGAGGAAATAGGATTGAAAGCTGTTATAGCTACTTCATTCTTAACAGGTTAATAACAAAGTGTGAATAAAAGTTTTTACACATTTTATTGTAGAATTTTGCCGACGACACCAAAGCTCGTTAGTTAAGTCGGATTTCAAAAATTTAGTTGAACTAATATATATAACTCCGGGGATGATGAAACACAAACTC
>NW_013711006.1:0-420 GCF_000517525.1 Limulus polyphemus | reverse complement strand
GTGTACAAATGACGAAAACAGCACAGTTTATATACATCTGTGTACGAGTGACGAAAACAACACAGTTTATATATACATCTGTGTACAAGTGACGAAAACAACACAGTTTATATATACATCTGTGTACAAGTGACGAAAACAACACAGTTTATATATACATCTGTGTACGAGTGACGAAAACAACACAGTTTATATATACATCTGTGTACGAGTGACGAAAACAACACAGTTTATATATACATCTGTGTACGAGTGACGAAAACAGCACAGTTTATATACATCTGTGTACGAGTGATGAAAACAGCACAGTTTATATACATCTGTGTACAAGTGACGAAAACAGCACAGTTTATATACATCTGTGTACGAGTGACGAAAACAGCACAGTTTATATACATCTGGATGTACCCGAGTGAACTA
>NW_013711005.1:0-420 GCF_000517525.1 Limulus polyphemus | reverse complement strand
CATAAACTGTTTATAGACTGTATAGTAAACCATAAACTGTTTTATAGACTGTATAAGTAAACCATAAACTGTTTTATAGACTGTATAATTAAATCATAAACTGTTTTATAGACTGTATAAGTAAACCATAAAACTGTTTTATAGACTGTATAAATAAACCATAAAACTGTTTTATAGACTGTATAAATAAAACCATAAACTGTTTTATAGATTGTATAAGTAAAACCATAAAACTGTTTTATAGATTGTATAAGTAAAACCATAAACTGTTTATAGACTGTATAAGTAAAACCATAAAACTGTTTATAGATTGTATAAGTAAAACCATAAAACTGTGTTATAGACTGTATAAGTAAAACCATAAAACTGTTTTATAGGCTGTATAAGTAAAACCATTCCAAATTGTGATGATTGTATAAC
>NW_013711004.1:0-420 GCF_000517525.1 Limulus polyphemus | reverse complement strand
TATTTCCCACTTCTGACGTTATCATTCCGTTTTACATAAAAATAGTTCCCGCTTCTGATGTTATCAATCCGTATTACATAAAAATAGTTCCCACTTCTGATGTTATCAATCCGTATTACATAAAAATAGTTCCCGCTTCTGATGTTATCACTCCGTTTTACATAAAAATAGTTCCCACTTCTGATGTTATCAATCCGTATTACATAAAAATAGTTCTCACGTCTGATGTTATCAATCCGTATTACATAAAAATAGTTCCCACTTCTGATGTTATCATTCCGTATTACATAAAAATAGTTCACACTTCTGATGTTATCAATCCGTATTACATAAAAATAGTTCCCAATTTTGATGTTATCATTCCGTATTACATAAAAATAGTTCCCACTTCTGATGTTATCAATCCGTATTACATAAAAA
>NW_013711003.1:0-420 GCF_000517525.1 Limulus polyphemus | reverse complement strand
TACTCCAGAATGTGCTAGTATTGTCTTTTCTCCAGTATTTAATGATAATCTGTGGTAGCAGTACTCCAGAATATGTTAGTCTTGTCTTTTCTCCAGTGTTTAATGATAAACTGTGTTAGCAGTACTCCAGAATGTGTTAGTCTTGTCTTTTCTCCGGTCTTTAATGATAATCTGTGTCAGCAGTACTCCAGAAGGTGTTAATCTTGTCTTTTCTCCGGTGTTTAATGATAATCTGTGGTAGCAGTACTCCAGAAGGTGTTAATCTTGTCTTTTCTCCGGTTTTTAATGATAAACTGTGTTAGCAGTACTCCAGAATATGTTAGTCTTGTCTTTTCTCCAGTGTTTAATGATAATCTGTGTTAGCAGTACTCCAGAAGATGTTAATCTTGTCTTTTCTCCAGTGTTTAATGATAAACTGTG
>NW_013711002.1:0-420 GCF_000517525.1 Limulus polyphemus | reverse complement strand
GCTGTGCCACTGGGGGCGGTATTGTTTGTTTTTTTATGCTAACTGTGAACCGTAGGTTATCTCGAAATCCTGACCAAGGATTTCCCTATGATTGCTACTTGACACTCTTCGACGAAGATTTTCCCTTGTGTGTGTGTATATATATATATATATATATATGTACTATATTATATATTTTCCTATATATGTATTATATATATATATATATAAGAGGAAGTTTGTTTATTTGCTCGCTATAGAAACCCAAACGGTTGAACGTACAATTTTTAAAATAACTTCATAATAACCAGTTTTTTACAAGTAATTTAATTGTGCTATTTATTTTGTATTAGGTGTAGCATTTAATGACGAAATTGATAATTAATGATTATTGCGCCATTTTTTTGTAATACATTTTTTGACTATGACAACAAAGTCATT
>NW_013711001.1:0-420 GCF_000517525.1 Limulus polyphemus | reverse complement strand
CAATCTGATGAGTAAGTAAAGGTGGAACTTGGCAGAAGACAGTCGAGAGTTAGAAGTAAATAAAGGTGATCTAACTCTCGACTTCTAACTCTCGACTGTCTTCTGCCAAGTTCAGAAGTGTTAACTAAAAACTATGAATCCAATGAGTAAATAAAGGTGATCTAACTCTCGACTGTCTTCTGCCAAGTTCAGAAGTGTTAACTAAAACTAACAATCTGATGAGTAAATAAAGGTGATCTAACTCTCGACTGTCTTCTGCCAAGTTCAGAAGTGTTAACTAAAACTAAAATCTGATGAGTAAATAAAGGTGATCTAACTCTCGACTGTCTTCTGCCAAGTTCGGGAGTGTTAACTAAAACTAACAATCTGATGAGTAAGTAAAGGTGATCTAACTCTCGACTGTCTTCTGCCAAGTTAATC
>NW_013711000.1:0-420 GCF_000517525.1 Limulus polyphemus | reverse complement strand
GAACAGCCGTAGTTTTACACCAGAGTTTCAATGTTTTATAAAAAAGAACAAGCCGTAGTTTTACATCAGAGTTTCAATGTTTTATAAAAAAGAACAGCCGTAGTTTTACACCAGAGTTTCAATGTTTTATAAAAAAGAACAGCCGTAGTTTTACACCAGAGTTTCAATGTTTTATAAAAAAAAGAACAGCCGTAGTTTTACACCAGAGTTTCAATGTTTTATAAAAAAAGAACAGCCGTAGTTTTACACCAGAGTTTCAATGTTTTATAAAAAAAAAGAACAGCCGTAGTTTTACACCAAAGTTTCAATGTTTTATAAAAAAGAACAGCCCTAGTTTTACACCGGAGTTTCAATGTTTTATAAAAAAAAGAACAGCCGTAGTTTTACACCAGTGCTTCAATGTTTTAATAAAAGAGAACA
>NW_013710999.1:0-420 GCF_000517525.1 Limulus polyphemus | reverse complement strand
GTTATAACTTTGTAGAAAACCAGGATATAACTACACGAGGATGAAGTTATAACTTTGTAGAAAACCAGGATATAAGTACACGAGGATGAAGATATAACTTAGCAAAATCAGGATATAACTCATACGAGGATGAAGTTATAACTTTGTAGAAAACCAAAATATAACTATACGAGGATGAAGTTATAACTTTGTAGAAAACCAAAATATAACTATACGAGGATGAAGTTATAACTTTGTAGAAAACCAGGATATAACTATACGAGGATGAAGTTATAACTTTGTAGAAAACCAAAATATAACTATACGAGGATGAAGTTATAACTTTATATAAAACCAGGATATAACTATACGAGGATGAAGTTATAACTTTGTAGAAAACCAGGATATAACTCTACGAGGATGAAGTTATAACTTTGTAGT
>NW_013710998.1:0-420 GCF_000517525.1 Limulus polyphemus | reverse complement strand
CGGATTTATTATTATATATATTTTTAATATCAACGTTTTTTAGATTAAGTTTATATTTAGAACTATGAATAACTTATAGTGTTAAATATGTATTGTGAGACTCCCGCCTATTCTCTAAAGTTATAGAAGATTCTCGATTATAAGAAACAGCAATATATGTATGTACATAAACGCTTAATGTAGATTCGTATTGTTACATAATCTGAATTTTCTAGAAACTCACCACACGCCTACAAATATAACCAACGTGAAGCGCCAAAAAAGTAGTACTTATTATTAGATTGCTATCGTCAGTGTGCTATAAAATTCGGAAGCTATAACTGTGATTGTTATAACGTTTATCAATCGGAAGACTTCAGATATTTGACCAGGAACCTTAACAAAGTTCGAACATTACAAATCATTTAACTTCAGCGGATT
>NW_013710997.1:0-420 GCF_000517525.1 Limulus polyphemus | reverse complement strand
GCCAGTTGGTGAAGCCAGCAGTTCGAGTAGTAACTATATCATACATGAAAAACTTTAAAGTCTAAAATTTTAAGAAATAAAATACTACTTTCTGTGCGGTTTTAAAAAAAAAACTTTCTGGAAGGAAAACTAAAAGAAGGTTTTGTAATAAAATGGACATAATAGAGAGATGAATTTGAATTTCATGAAGGTCATTATTATTATTTTATAGTTAACCAACTTTAGAAGATACTTTCACAATGTTTAGTTGATCTGAGAAATAGATATGTTACAAAGGCTGGAAATATGTTATACATATTCCTTTCCGATAAACGAAACATGAATCCTCTAGTAAAGGATAACCAACTGAAACAGTAAAAGCACTATACGAAAATCTGGAATTCTGTCCCAAACTATACACGTAGAACAGTAAAAACTCAA
>NW_013710996.1:0-420 GCF_000517525.1 Limulus polyphemus | reverse complement strand
CTACAGACAGTGAGAGTGGTTCAGAGACTACCTTCAGACAGTGCGTGTGGTCCAGAGACTACCTTCAGACTGTACGTGTGGTCCAAAGACTACCTACAAACAGTGAGGGTGGTTCAGAGACTACATTCAGACAGTACATGTGGTCTAGAGACTACCTTCAGACAGTGAGGGTTGTCCAGAGATTACCTTCACACAGTGAGAATGTGGTTAAGAGACTACCTTCAGACAGTACGTGTGGTCTGGAGACTACCTTCAAACAGTACGCGTGGTTCAGAGACTACCTTCAGACAGTGCGTGTGGTCCAGAGACTACTTTCAGACAGTGCATGTGGTCTGAGGACTACCTTCACACAGTGAGTGTGCTTGAGAGACTACCTTCAGACAGTATGTGTGGTCCAAAGACTACTTTCAGACAGTGCAT
>NW_013710995.1:0-420 GCF_000517525.1 Limulus polyphemus | reverse complement strand
GACTATCATTAATTGTTCCTCACGTGGTTTATAATTAGTTTCTTTTGATGTAGGTTGACATATATTGAGTGTATATATACAAACATGAATAATAACATTATATTGAAAATGTCTTACTACAGCCAGTGAAAATTCCATAGTTACAATATCTGTCTCACACGATACACAATTTTTGTCAAAGTTATAATCCTACATCTCCCGAGTAATTATCCGATTACTTATCTCCAAGACGACTTCAAAGGAAACATCTGAATTTAACATACTGGGGAGCTCGTAGTAAGTAATTAAACAGCTAAACCTTCGAATTACCGACTCGTTCCTTACCGTTCACTATCTGTGGAATTCACATACTGCGTAGCTTTACGTTTTCTTATCTAATAACACTTATTATCAAGAACTCGTTAAATACTGGGGGAAACC
>NW_013710994.1:0-420 GCF_000517525.1 Limulus polyphemus | reverse complement strand
AAACTATACATGTAAACCTGGCTCATAACTAAGACGTGTAAATAGTTTTGGTCGTCTGATCTAAATAACAATGATGCTTATAATATTTTTGTGCCATGTGAACCATTATACTTTCTAACAGCTTTAGATATGTGTTTTTTGTTGTATTTTTTATAATGAACTGTATAAGATAAACATCACCAACATATTTGTTTATTAACAAAAACACGTAATACAATAGATACAAACTAAATATATAGTTCTATAGAAATCAAGTTTACGTCTCCAACACTATTAAGAGTAAAAGCTGTAATTTACATTATTAAAGGTAGAAACTAAAATCAGGGTTAAAATTCAAACAAAGTAACATGGTAAACTGAACTAAAGTAACGTGGTAAACTGAAGTAAAGTAACATGGTGAACTGAACTAAAGTAACGTGG
>NW_013710993.1:0-420 GCF_000517525.1 Limulus polyphemus | reverse complement strand
GTGTGTGTGTGTGTGTGTGTGTAATAGAGATGTTTTCGCCATTTTACACAAGAAACTGACTGCAAATGGACGTGTCCACAAAGTGTATAGTTCTTTAAGGACACCCGCTTAATACGATGTTTACATAAAACTATTAGAATAGTCCGCTTAATGCTTACAGAGGACTAAAAACAATTAATACAGTGTTTGGGGACAATCCTAGCAGTGGTTAATACAGTGTCTGGGGACAATTATGGGAAAAATTCACCTAATGATTATACATAATTGAGAACAGTTAACAGTGTTTAAACAATTACGAAAATGGTTAATAATGTTTACAGGTAACTACTGCAATTAAGGGCACTAATCAACCATGACATTAGTCAAATTAGTTTACATGCAGCTATTACGATAATTAATGCCATGACAATTGGTAATACG
>NW_013710992.1:0-421 GCF_000517525.1 Limulus polyphemus | reverse complement strand
GTGTTGCTTTGCGCGAAATTCAAAAAACAAACAAACAAAACATAACAACTGAACCAGACAAGGTATGATTCGTAAGCAGTTAATAAACAAACCATAAATTATCGCTTCTAAAAGTAACTAGATATAACACCTGCGCTATATAAACTATCTAAAATTCTAAATCCTAACGCTCGAATTAAATTTACACTGAAACAGTCTGTATATCTAACACAAATCAGAATTGCTGTAAGGATCAACGACACAATATTACTTATTTATTTTTAACGCCAATTATTTATCGACATTATTTTTACTAGAATTAACTTTACTAGCATTCAGAAGAACTAGCGAAACATCAAACTAGTCTTCTTGTTCCCTAAGCAGTGGCACAGTATCAATAGGATAGTTACCTTTTTTTTTTTTTTTTTTTTTTTTTTTTTTT
>NW_013710991.1:0-421 GCF_000517525.1 Limulus polyphemus | reverse complement strand
AATCCGAAACATTTTGATTTACAATGTAAATTCATACTTTAACCTGTTATTCGATAGTTTTCGAGTTTTGACTTCTCTGAAGATATCAACAATAATCTGAACCATTTAGATATTTGTTTATCTTACTTCACAGTTCTTATCACAAAATTGTAATTTTATATTCGGTACGTTTGAAATAAAGAAAATTGTTTAACTGTAGAGTGATTTTTTTTTATATAATGAGAAATAAAAGCTAATAATATATCATTCCTTACTTTCAACCACTAACAACTACATCGCTCTACAGCCAAAATCTTCAGCCATTATTGGACTTTGCTTCTAACGTTCTGCTCCCTACAATTGTCACAAATTGCACAGTTCTTATATTATGTTATCAATAAATTAATGTTGCTTTTTTTAGATGAAAATACCCGAACAACTT
>NW_013710990.1:0-421 GCF_000517525.1 Limulus polyphemus | reverse complement strand
CGTGACTTCAATTGTTGTGATTATACCTAAGGTTTGGATACATGATATGACTTCTAATGTTGTAATGATACCTAAGGTTTGGATATAAGATATGACTTTTAATGTTTTAATGATACTGAAGGTTTGGATACAAGAAACAAGGTTTAGAGACAAAACGTGACTTCAAGTGTTGTGATGATAGCTTAAGTTTGGAGACAAGACGTGACTTCAATTGTTATGATGATAGCTAAGGTTTGGAGACAAGACGAGACTTCAATTGTTATGATGATAGCTAAGGTTTAGAGACAAGACGTGACTTCAATTGTTGTGATTATACCTAAGGTTTGGAGACAAGATATGACTTCTAATGTTTTAATGATACCTAAGGTTTAAAGACAAGACGTGACTTCTAATGTTGTAATGATACCGAAGGTTTCGATAT
>NW_013710989.1:0-421 GCF_000517525.1 Limulus polyphemus | reverse complement strand
TATGTAATTTAATAAATAGCCCTATGGTAAGTAAAGAACCTTACAATGACCTATATGTAATTTAATAAATAGCCCTATTGTAAGTAAAGAACCTTACAATGACCTATATGTAATTTAATAAATAGTCCTATGGTAAGTAAAGAACCTTACAATGACCTGTATGTAATTTAATAAATAGCCCTCTGGTAAGTAAAGAACCTTACAATGACCTATATGTAATTTAATAAATAGCCCTATGGTAAGTAAAGAACCTACAATGACCTATATGGAATTTAATAAATAGCCCTATGGTAAATAAGGAACCCTACAATGACCTATATGTAATTTAATAAATAGTCCTATGGTAAGTAAAGAACCCTACAATGACCTATATGGAATTTAATAAATAGCCCTATGGTAAATAAGGAACCCTACAATGACC
>NW_013710988.1:0-421 GCF_000517525.1 Limulus polyphemus | reverse complement strand
AAACAAACAAACAAATCATATAAATACATCATTTCTTCCAGCTGTATCCTCCTATAACCTAATGACTTGCCTAAGACTTTGCAAACTTGCTATGATCTCGCTCACCTGTGACAACAGAATGTATTGCATCAAGAAATGAATTATACAAAAAATGGCGAAAAATATTCAATGTTTGCTTGTGTATTACAAATTCTCCTTCTGTTTGTTTGTGCTTAAGCACAAAGCTACACAATGGGTATCGAAACCTGGTGTTTAGCGTTATAAGCCTTCAGACTTCCCCTGAAAGAATATTATAAATTCCGACATAATTTAGAAGTTACGCAAGTCTAATAATTCCTAAATTATACTCGTCATATTTTGTGAAAAACGAACATTGTAGGAATAATCTTTTGAACCATATATGGCAAAACAGATCAGCAAA
>NW_013710987.1:0-421 GCF_000517525.1 Limulus polyphemus | reverse complement strand
TGTACCAGATAGAACGTTTCTTGTTTTAAGTAACAACGTGTACCAAACATAACGTTTCTTGTATTAACTAACAAAGTGTACCAGACAGAACGTTTCTTGTATTAACTAACAAAGTGCACCAGATAGAACGTTTCTTGTATTAACTAACAAAGTGTACCATATAGAACGTTTCTTGTTTTAAGTAACAACGTATACCAAATAGAACGTTTCTTGTATCAACTAACAAAGTGTACCATATAGAACGTTTCTTGTTTTAAGTAACAACGTATACCAAATAGAACGTTTCTTGTTTTAAGTAACAACGTATACCAGATAGAACGTTTCTTGTTTTAACTAACAACGTGTACCAAATACAACGTTTCTTGTATTAACTAACAAAGTGTACCAGATAGAACGTTTCTTGTATTAACTAACAACGTAT
>NW_013710986.1:0-421 GCF_000517525.1 Limulus polyphemus | reverse complement strand
CAACATAGTCGTCCTGTGACTGGCAAGGAACAACAAAAACACTCTATGATTGGTATGGAACAACATAGTCGTCCTGTGACTGGAAATCTATGATTGGTATGGGGACGACTATGTTGTTTGTGACTGGCAAGGAACAACATAGGCACTCTGTGATTGGTATGGAACAAGTAGTCCTGTGACTGGCAAGGAATAACAAAGACACTCTATGATTGTATGGAACAACATAGTCGTCCTGTGACTGGCAAGGAACAACAAAGACACTTTATTCCTTGCCAGTCACAGGACGACTTTGTTGTTCCATACCAATGAAGGAACAACAAAGACACTCTATGATTGGTATGGAACAACATAGTCGTCCTGTGACTGGCAAGGAACAACATAGGCTTTCTGTGACTGGTATGGAACAAGTCGTCCTCTGACT
>NW_013710985.1:0-421 GCF_000517525.1 Limulus polyphemus | reverse complement strand
CATCAAGTGCATCACCACATTGTATCCTACTAATTCATCAAGTGCATCACCACATTGTATCCTACTAATTCATCAAGTGCATCAACACATTGTATCCTACTAATTCATCAAGTGCATCACTACATTGTATCCTACTAATTCATCAAGTGCATCACCACATTGTCTTATACCATTCCTTCAAGTAGATTATCAATTCCAAATGTCTACTTTGAATATATTACTCCTATTCTTCTTAACTACAGATTTTTAAACAAACTTCCATAAAATATCTACACAACGATTTAGAAATTTCAAATTTCATGATTCACAAAGGCCCCAAAGTAATGATCATTTAAGTTCCTCACTTATGTGCAATTACTTCTATAGTTCAAATTCGATGACGACGATAACACCTTGTGAAAACGTTGTACATTTGCTGTTG
>NW_013710984.1:0-421 GCF_000517525.1 Limulus polyphemus | reverse complement strand
ACGTGAATAAAATGTTTAGTGTTTTATATATATATATATTCGTAGTTCCCTCCACGCAAGATGTTTTTTTTTGTGTGTGTTTGTGTATGGTTTTATCTAGGTGTTTGGACCTATGAGTTAAGAGACGGTTTGTTTGTTTGTAGTTAAGCGCAAAGCTACACAAATGGCTATCTGTGCTTTGCCCAACACGGGTATCGAAACCCAGCTTCTAGCGTTGTAAGTCCGTAGACACACCGCTGTGCTACTGATGGGCGAGATACACCGACGCGAGCAAGAGAAGCAGATAACGGACTCTATAGGACTCTAGTTGAGAATCAGTAAAATCTTTCTTCTGGACTTTTTGGGTGGAGATTTTTCATAACGATATTTAACAACCTCCAGACTGCACCCACATTTAAACGCCATTCATTATCCTTTATAA
>NW_013710983.1:0-421 GCF_000517525.1 Limulus polyphemus | reverse complement strand
ATATATATATATAACTATTCTAATCACAATTGAACTGAATTTAGCCTATTTTTATATGTTAACATTCTACTACGCTGTGTGCTTGTGCTATTATGTATAGATGATACAAATGTCATCTCTACTATCTTACTTATATTGTTTTTGAAGGATTGGTTTTAGTCATCCCTATACTTACTTCCTTTTTTGAAACTTTTTTTTTATTTGTAAATAAAAAGTTGGAACAATCAGAAAACAAAGGGAAAATTTTATCCTTTGAATAGCACCTTCAGTAAATAGGGGCATACACTTCAGCAGCGTTATGTACCATCTAAGATGTGACCATTGACGAGTGACTAGTCACATTCCGTGACAGATACCCCCTTCAAACAATACATTCAAAGGAAACCTGGAAGATATGACGTCAGAATTTCAGCTTGTTGTG
>NW_013710982.1:0-421 GCF_000517525.1 Limulus polyphemus | reverse complement strand
TTGCCAGTATCTGATCTATAGTAGATATATTTACCAGTATCTGACCTATAGTAGATATACTTACCAGTATCTGACCTATAGTAGATATACTTACCAGTATCTGACCTATAGTAGATATACTTACCAGTATCTGATCTATAGTAGATATATTTACCAGTATCTGATCTATAGTAGATATATTGTATCTGATCTATAGTAGATATATTTACCAGTATCTGATCTATAGTAGATATATTTACCAGTATCTGATCTACAGTAGATATATTTACCAGTATCTGATCTACAGTAGATATATTTACCAGTATCTGACCTATAGTAGATATACTTACCAGTATCTGACCTATAGTAGATATACTTATCAGTATCTGATCTATAGTAGATATATTTACCAGTATCTGATCTATAGTAGATATATTTACCA
>NW_013710981.1:0-421 GCF_000517525.1 Limulus polyphemus | reverse complement strand
GTTGTATCTAAACATCAGGAAGATACTGGTAAAGACAATGTGACATTATAGTAAATGTATCTAAACATCAGGAAGATACTGGTAAAGACAGTGTGACATTATAGTAAATGTATCTAAACATCAGGAAGATACTGGTAAAGACAATGTGACATTATAGTAAATGTATCTAAACATCAGGAAGATACTGGTAAAGACAGTGTGACATTATAGTAAATGTTGTATCTAAACATCAGGAAGTTACTGGTAAAGACAATGTGACATTATAGTAAATGTATCTAAACATCAGGAAGATACTGGTATTGACCTGTCTTTACCAGTAACTTCCTGATGTTTAGATACAACATTTACTATAATGTAGATACAACATTTACTATAATGTCACAAAACATCAGGAAGTTACTGGTAATGACAGTGTGACATT
>NW_013710980.1:0-421 GCF_000517525.1 Limulus polyphemus | reverse complement strand
GGGACGTATTGATTACAGCTCCAACACAAGAGAACTGGCTTCAGTAGTAGATGGGACGTATTGATTACAGTACAACACAAGATAACTGGCTTCGGTAGTAGAGGGCTTCAGTAGTAGATGGACGTATTGATTACAGCTCAACACAAGAGAACTGGCTTTCAGTAGTAGATGGACGTATTGATTACAGTACAACACAAGATAACTGGCTTCGGTAGTAGATTGGACGTGTTGTTTACAGTTCAACACAAGATAACTGGCTTCACTAGTAGATGGACGTATTGATTACAGTACAACACAAGAGAACTTGCTTCAGTAGTAGATGGACGTATTGATTACAGTACAACACAAGAGAACTGGCTTCAGTAGTAGATGGACGTATTGATTACAGTACAACACAAGAGAACTGGCTTCAGTAGTAGAT
>NW_013710979.1:0-421 GCF_000517525.1 Limulus polyphemus | reverse complement strand
CAGTGAGAGTTTACTGTAGCAGCACGAGTCTATCAATTACAACAGTGAGAGTTTACTGTAGCAGCACGAGTCTATCAATTACAACAGTGAGAGTTTACTGTAGCAGCACGAGTCTATCAATTACAACAGTGAGAGTTTACTATAGCAGCACGAGTCTATCAATTACAGTAGTGAGAGGTTACTATAGCAGCACGAGTCTATCAATTACAACAGTGAGAGGTTACTGTAGCAGCACGAGTCTATCAATTACAGCAGTGAGAGGTTACTGTAGCAGCACGAGTCTATCAATTACAGCAGTGAGAGTTTACTATAGCAGCACGAGTCTATCAATTACAGTAGTGAGAGGTTACTGTAGCAGCACGAGTCTATCAATTACAGCAGTGAGAGTTTACTATAGCAGCACGAGTCTATCAATTACAGT
>NW_013710978.1:0-421 GCF_000517525.1 Limulus polyphemus | reverse complement strand
GTATCTTTAATGTTAAAATACCAAATAACTCACTATATTTAATGTTAAAATACCAAATAACTCACTATATTTATTGTTGAAATACCAAATAACTCAGTATCTTTAATGTTAAAATACCAAATAACTCACTATCTTTAATGTTGAAATACCAAATAACTCACTATCTTTAATGTTAAAATACTAAATAACTCACTATCTTTAATGTTGAAATACCAAATAACTCACTATCTTTAATGTTAAAAATACCAAATAACTCACTATCTTTAATGTTGAAATACCAAATAACTCACTATCTTTAATGTTAAAATACCAAATAACTCAGTATCTTTAATGTTAAAATACCAAATAACTCACTATATTTAATGTTAAAATACCAAATAACTCACTATCTTTAATGTTAAAATACCAAATAACTCACTAT
>NW_013710977.1:0-421 GCF_000517525.1 Limulus polyphemus | reverse complement strand
TGTCAGAGTTTAATCTAGTAGGACAGACCTAGGGCATTGTGTGTGTCAGAGTTTAACCTTGGATATTGTGTGTGTGTCAGAGTTTAATCCAGTAGGACCTAGGGCATTGTGTGTGTCAGAGTTTAATCTAGTAGGACAGACCTAGGGTATTGTGTGTGTGTCAGAGTTTAATATAGTAGGACAGACCTTGGATATTGTGTGTGTCAGAGTTTAATCTAGTAGGACAGACCTAGGGTATTGTGTGTGTGTCAGAGTTTAATCTAGTAGGACAGACCTTGGATATTGTGTGTGTCAGAGTTTAATCTAGTAGGACAGACCTAGGGTATTGTGTGTTGTCAGAGTTTAATCTAGTAGGACAGACCTTGGATATTGTGTGTGTCAGAGTATAGGCCAGTATGACATACCATGCGTATTGTGTGTG
>NW_013710976.1:0-421 GCF_000517525.1 Limulus polyphemus | reverse complement strand
TTTTTTTTATATATGTACAAAGATTGTTCTTAGTTCATACACAAAGTCTGCTTCAACATTTGCAGTTCCTATGTCTGTCTCTCCTAATATAGGGTCTCCAGTATGGCTTCTCCTTAACAGGATCCCTCATCTTCATCTTGACCTTGTGTTGTCAGAGGTCTATATATCCTAATCTATCTGTATGCAGACAGTATATTTTGTTCCTCTTCTCATCAGTCAGTTTGACACTCATGTTGACATCCTTGTATGTCTCTCATCTCTACACAGTGCCCTTAGGCTAAGTAGGTCCTTATCTTTTATAATAAAATCACTCTTCGAATTCTACTTGTATGAAAGCCACGTCTACCATGTCCATTTGTACATCAATAGCTGCACTCATTAGGTCTTCTCTTCCAAAATACTTCAATAGGTTGACATGGTA
>NW_013710975.1:0-421 GCF_000517525.1 Limulus polyphemus | reverse complement strand
GCCGGGCACCACGCGGGAAAAGCTTCCACTAAACACCTCGCAGTGAAAACCTCGACCAATTTTGATGAAAAAGTTAGCACAAAGGATTACATATAAAGTGTAGTAGACTTAAAATAAGACACAAAACTCGAGAGCTTTCGAATAGTTCAGGAGAACAAAGGGTGTTTTCTTTTGTTCCTCCTTTCTTCTCTTGAACTATTCGAAAGCGCTCGAGTTTTGGGTCTTACTTTAAGTCAACCTCGACCAATGATATATCCACCCAGTTCCTGCTTAGTCCTGTTAACTTTACAGCCAATCAGAGTAAGAGCTGAGAACATTTGGTAGCTAGCTGCTCGTTATGGGTCACATTAGTAGTTTTAAATTTACTAAAACAAATTAATAAAAACATTCTGCGGCAAAATGTAGTTACGTTTGGGGTTTA
>NW_013710974.1:0-421 GCF_000517525.1 Limulus polyphemus | reverse complement strand
ATATAAACATATCATATACATAGAAATAACCAACATTACATGTAGATGCGTGTGTTGATATGGTGTATATATATAAACATATGTAATGTTAGTTATTTCTATGTATATGATGTAGATGCGTGTGTTGATATGGTGTATATATATAAACATATGTAATGTTGGTTATTTCTATGTATATGATGTAGATGCGTGTGTTGATATGGTATATATAAACATATGTAATGTTGGTTATTTATATGTATATGATGTAGATGCGTGTGTTGATATGGTATATATAAACATATGTAATGTTGGTTATTTCTGTGTATATGATGTAGATGCGTGTGTTGATATGGTGTATATATATAAACATATGTAAAGTTGGTTATTTCTGTGTATATAATGTAGATACGTGTGTTGATATGGTGTGTGTATATATATA
>NW_013710973.1:0-421 GCF_000517525.1 Limulus polyphemus | reverse complement strand
TTTACACTTTCCCAATTTTGAACCTTTGAAAACTTCCAATCAATAATAAAGTTGCCGTTGTCAGTGACAACTGGTCCCTACATAAAGAAAACTAGAGTTACGCAAATAAGGTTAATAGTTATCAGCTAACATTCTACAGCTTCTGTATAATATGTACAATTGCTTCTGTATAATATGTACAATGTAGAATGTTAGCTGATAACTATTAATTGTACATATTATACAGAAGCTGTAGAATGTTAGCTGATAATTAATAGGCTTCTGTATAATATGTACAATGTAGAATGTTAGCTGATAACCATCAATTGTACATATTATACAGATACTGTAGAATGTTAGCTGATAACTATTAATTGTACATATTATACAGAAGCTGTAGAATGTTAGCTGATAACTATTAATTGTACATATTATACAGAAG
>NW_013710972.1:0-421 GCF_000517525.1 Limulus polyphemus | reverse complement strand
CATTATTAGTCTCAAAGTGGGTTCCTCGTCATCGAACATGAGAGCAATATTATGCTTTCCGATAGGAAGTTACCTGGAAGTGTAATGCTTTGCGATAAGCAGTTAACTGGAAGTGTGATGCTTTCCGATAGGAAGTTAACTGGAAGTGTAATACTTTGCGATAAGCAGTTAACTGGAAGTGTGATGCTTTCCGATAGGAAGTTAACTGGAAGTGTAATGCTTTCCGATAGGAAGTTAACTGGAAGTGTAATGCTTTCCGATAGGAAGTTAACTGGAAGTGTAATGCTTTGCGATAAGCAGTTAACTGGAAGTGTAATGCTTTCCGATAGGAAGTTAACTGGAAGTGTGATGCTTTCCGATAGGAAGTTAACTGGAAGTGTGATGCTTTCCGATAGGAAGTTAACTGGAAGTGTAATGCTTT
>NW_013710971.1:0-421 GCF_000517525.1 Limulus polyphemus | reverse complement strand
ACATACAAATATACATATATACACACACACATACATACATATATACACACATACAAATATACACATACAAATATACATATATACACACACATACATATATACACACACATACATACATATACACATACATACATAGAAATATACATATACACATACATACATACAAATATACATATATACACACACATACATACAAATATACATATATACACATACACACACATACATACAAATATACATATATACACACATACATACAAATATACACACATACAAACAAATATACATATATACACACACATACATACAAATATACATATATACACACACATACATACAAATATACATATACACACACATACATACAAATATACATATATACACATACACACACATATATACAAATATACATATACACACA
>NW_013710970.1:0-421 GCF_000517525.1 Limulus polyphemus | reverse complement strand
AAAATACACAACATATATGGTTAAATAATTTAAAATAGTTGTTGTTTTAGAAGGTGAAATAAACCAAAACTCGAGGTTCCTAATATTCCGACTGTAAGCACAAAAAATAGAACATTTGAAATTTAATTTGTTATGGAGAATTGGTTACCAATATGAGCTAGAAGAACATTAACTCATCAATGTTTCTGCTCTATTTCTAGTTACTGAATATTTTATGATTAATTTCAGGATTCTAATAATCACAATTTTAAAAAGTAGCCTATAACATTTTTAAACAAAATTTGAAAAATTCATTGTTTTATCTAGTATTTGACTCAAACATTTCAAGACTAAAACTACTAAAGCTTATAATAACGAAATGACACTTAATTTAAAACTTCATTCTTACCTCGAACCAATTTTTTTTAGATAAATGTTTACT
>NW_013710969.1:0-421 GCF_000517525.1 Limulus polyphemus | reverse complement strand
CAATACTTTCACATCATACTTACAATTTTAATAACCTTCAATACATCTTCAATTACATCTCTCCATCTCTCACTTTCTATTCGATGAAGTGTTTCTTGTTTTCTCAGTAACTTCACCCAATCATCCAGAGAGAGTTTTTCTAAGCTGAAGATACACGAAACCAGTTACAGAGATGATAAAACTCGAGTAAAAAGCACCACATGTATAAACAAACATTTACACTTATGATCAAAACTGTAATATAAACATTTAAGTATGAAAGTTACTACATTTTCAGTGGTTCACTACAGTGTTAAAATACAAATTATAAAACAATCTTTTGTTGATGCTTCATCCTGACTCATAACCTGATCTTTTTTTAAATGTTAAAATACAAATTATAAAACAGTCTTTTGTTGATGTTTCATCCTGACTCATAACC
>NW_013710968.1:0-421 GCF_000517525.1 Limulus polyphemus | reverse complement strand
ATACAATGTTCCACTTGATTGACAGCATGTTTTATTCAGATGTTAAATTTAATACAATGTTCTACTTGACTGACAGCATGTTTTATTCAGATGTTAAATTTAATATAATGTTCCACTTGATTGACAGCATGTTTTATTCAGATGTTAAATTTAATATAATGTTCTGTAAGAAATCTTTGAAGTAATTCAGTAACTGCTTTACATTGGAGAAGTGGTATATAAAATGATGTGTGGTGTTGATTATCTTAATAGTGATAAATGTTAAAGGAATTCTAAATAATATAAACTGAAACTGATTGTACTGTAAGGCAAAATATCTTTAAGAAAACTAAAAAAATATATATAGAATATTACCATAATAAAGCATGAAAGTACATTTGATAAATTTTGATGCATTAGAAGATGTACACAGCGTGGTCAC
>NW_013710967.1:0-421 GCF_000517525.1 Limulus polyphemus | reverse complement strand
GTTTCATCTGTTCCTATTTAGTACAGTTTCATCTGTTCCTATGTAGTATAGTTTTCGTCTGTTCCTATGTTGTACAGTTTTCATCTGTTCCTATGTGGTACAGTATTCATCTGTTCCTATGTAGTACAGTTTTCGTCTGTTCCTATGTGGTACAGTACAGTTTCATCTGTTCCTATGCAGTACAGTTTCATCTGTTCCTATGTAGTACAGTTTTCATCTGTTCCTATGCAGTACAGTTTCATCTGTTCCTATGTAGTACAGTTTTCATCTGTTCCTATGCAGTACAGTTTCATCTGTTCCTATGTTGTACAGTTTTCATCTGTTCCTATGTTGTACAGTTTTCATCTGTTCCTATGTAGTACAGTCTTCATCTGTTCCTATGTATTACAGTTTTCGTCTGTTCCTATGTTGTACAGTATTC
>NW_013710966.1:0-421 GCF_000517525.1 Limulus polyphemus | reverse complement strand
AAAGAGTGAAAACAAAAAGAGAGCCAGACTGTGGATCCATTGTTCGCATCCCTTCGCCACAAAAACGCGCTACGCACTTTGGTTCCGCTGGTGCTTTATAAAAGTACTGTCATATCCCAATATTCAATGAAATAAGTCTAACCCGAGGGTTAGCGGTGGATGCTGTTGACAAGCTTCTAGTTTATAGAGACTGTTAGCACAGAACCCTTGTGTAGGTTTGTACGAAACAAACAAACAGTGAAAAAAGGATAAAATTGTGTGTCAGAACAACATACGTCACAAACAGGGCGAAAATTCTGACACAGTTATAAAAACGTGTTTATTTGGTTGATCGAGCATGGTGACATAGAACAGCAAATTCAAAATGATGGCGAGGTTGACATATTATTATACGTTTTTCTATACTTTAACTCAGTGGTTA
>NW_013710965.1:0-421 GCF_000517525.1 Limulus polyphemus | reverse complement strand
AAATTATCAAAATTGTGTAACCAAACCACACCATACAATACTGTATGAAAAGGTGTTTCAAATAGATTTACTTTTCCAGTGAAAGTTTTTTCCGAAAATATCAATTGGCACTTTAAAAAAAATGAAAACAAACAAAAGAGAACAGAAAAATCTCTAATCCTTATGAAACTTACATGATCTTTATTAAATGAATTTTCCAAAACATATTTTTACACCAGTTGTAAGTCGGTTTGTTGTTAAGCACAAAGCTACACTGCAGAAGTTGAAACCCCATTTTTAGCGTTATATGCCATCAATCAATCGTACCGTTAGTCAGCCACGGGGATGGGGGGGGGCAATTTTAATGAATATATAATGAATAATTATCGTACTTTAATTTGTTAATTAATTTAAACGATTTTATTACAACACCTGTAAACCC
>NW_013710964.1:0-421 GCF_000517525.1 Limulus polyphemus | reverse complement strand
CAGGCACTGTCGTTTCCTCTTTTCCTTCTCTCGCATACGTCATTTAATAAATCATTTTTATTACTCTAGGAACGTCATATCATTAAGACTATCCAGATCTGCGTTATTCAACTCTATAATAGTTTCACAAATGTTGGCAGTTATAAGCGTTTGTTTAGACGTAGTTATGAGATTTTAGCGGTATTTATTTTAAATGGAAAGAAAGATTTCTTTTTAACACATTCTATTTATCATTACTGAGTATTCTAAAAATATATGTTCATAAACAAGGTCTAGTCACAAAACATTGGTATTTTCAACCTGAACGGCCAAATGCGAGTTTCACTAAATTTTGAAACTACTGACCAGAGGGAAGATAGGCAGTCAACACTACCATTACATCGGTTTTCACTGGCTTTGAATCGAATGATGGAATTAATTG
>NW_013710963.1:0-421 GCF_000517525.1 Limulus polyphemus | reverse complement strand
CCCTAACCACCTGGCTTTGCCCAGCCAGCGAATGTTTTGAAGCACCTTTCGGAGTTTTGTTATAAAATAAAGCACAAAGGAATAGTTCAAGTAAAATAAAACTCAATCTATCGACGTGGTTTTAAACTGCCCTCTACCGGTGAAGTTTTGCCTTCAGTGTAAAGAACTGGGGAAACTCGTTCATTGTACATGTGAAATACAATTCGTTGTATATGTGAAATACATATTGATTGGTCTTGTTTGGTCAAGAAACCCAGGAGAATCAGGTACACACTGGACCTCTACCTCCCTCCTTCGTTGTTGTTTGGTCTAGAGACCCAGGAGGATCAAATACACACTGGACCTCTACCTCCCTCCTTCGTTGTTGTTTTGTCTAGAGACTCAGGGGGGATCAGGTACACACTGGACCTCTACCTCCCTC
>NW_013710962.1:0-421 GCF_000517525.1 Limulus polyphemus | reverse complement strand
TTCGTCACTAACTTCATACTTACATCTTAATTTACTCGGGTCATTTAGTAGCTGCTGGTATTCTTGCTGTGATAAATTTGCGATGGCTGCTTTGCTGGGAGCGAACAAAGTGTATGGTCCAGGTCCTATAAACAAAAATAAATTAGAATCACTATGAGATATACGGTTAAAATATAAAATATTTATAAAGGAAGTTCCACCCAGGCCCAGTAAGAATATAAGGACGATGTCAGTTAATATATTTATAAAGGAAGTTCCACCCAGGCCCAGTAAGAATATAAGGACGATGTCAGTTATTATATTTATAAAGGAAGTTCCACCCAGGCCCAGTACGAATATAAGGACGATGACAGTTATTATATTTATAAAGAAAGTTCCACCCAGGCCCAGTACGAATATAAGGACGATGACAGTTATTATA
>NW_013710961.1:0-421 GCF_000517525.1 Limulus polyphemus | reverse complement strand
CCATTATCCACCAACCCTTTCACCTCACACCCACACATGCTAACCACACCTGGCTCTTTATTCAGTATTCACCAACCCTTTCACCCCACACCCCGACATGCTAACCACACATGGCTCTTTATTCAATATCCACCAACCCTTTCACCCCACACCCCGACATGCTAAACACACCTGGCTCTTTATCTAGTATTCACCAACCCTTTCACCCCACACTCCGACATGCTAACCACTCCTGGCTCTTTAGTCAGAGAGACATCATGATTCATTTCAACTGATAGCTTAAACGCATAATCTTATAAACATATATACATAGAGAGATAGTTTGTATTTAATTAAGCGATATTAAGAAGAGGAAATATAAAGGAATAAAATTTACATTCAACGTAATTTTACACTAAAAACAATAATTTAGTCATTAACT
>NW_013710960.1:0-421 GCF_000517525.1 Limulus polyphemus | reverse complement strand
CTAACTTATCAACTACAGATAGTTCTAACTTATCAACTACGGGTAACTCTAACTTATCAACTACAGATAGTTCTAACTTATCAACTACAGATAGTTCTAACTTATCAACTACGGGTAACTCTAACTTATCAACTACAGATAGTTCTAACTTATCAACTACGGATCGTTCTAACTTATCAACTACGGATAGTTTTAACTTATTAACTACGGGTAGTTCTAACTTATCAACTGCGGGTAGTTCTAACTTATCAACTACGGGTAGTTCTAACTTATTAACTACGGATAGTTCTAACTTATCAACTACGGATAGTTCTAACTTATCAACTACGGGTAGTTCTAACTTATCAACTACGGGTAACTCTAACTTATCAACTACAGATAGTTCTAACTTATCAACTACGGGTAACTCTAACTTATCAAC
>NW_013710959.1:0-421 GCF_000517525.1 Limulus polyphemus | reverse complement strand
CCGTAACGATAAAACACATTACTAACTAGATAACAGTAATTTTATCCATAATGATAAAACATATTATTAACTAGATAATATTCACTTTATCCATAGTTATAAAATATATTACTAACTAGATAATATTCACTTTATCCATAGTTATAAAATACATTACTAACTAGATAATATTCACCTTCTCCGTAACGATAAAACACATTACTAACTAGATAATATTCACTTTATCCGTAACGATAAAAGACATTAATAACTAGATAATATTCACTTTATCCGTAATGATAAAAGACATTACTAACTAGATGATATTCACTTTATCCGTAACGATAAAACACATTACTAACTAGATAATATTCACTTTATCAGTAACGATAAAACACATTACTAACTAGATAACAGTAATTTTATCCATAATGATAAAACA
>NW_013710958.1:0-421 GCF_000517525.1 Limulus polyphemus | reverse complement strand
AAGAACCATTGATGTTGTCGCGGCCCTCACTAATTCTCATCGTAACCTTAACATAAGAACCATTGATGTTGTTGTGGCCCTCACTAATTCTCATCGTAACCTTAACATAAGAACCATTGATGTTGTTGTGGCCCTCACTAATTCTCATCGTAACCTTAACATAAGAACCATTGATGTTGTTGTGGCCCTCACTAATTCTCATCGTAACATTAACATAAGAACCATTGATGTTGTTGTGGCCCTCACTAATTGTCATCGTAACATTAACATAAGAACCATTGATGTTGTTGTGGCCCTCACTAATTCTCAAATTCACGAGCTTTCTGCTAGATATTTTCAGATTGTGGTATATTCTATTAAACTCTATAAATATTGATATTCAATATATTGAGTTCTGACATACTGATGAATAAACTTTTAT
>NW_013710957.1:0-421 GCF_000517525.1 Limulus polyphemus | reverse complement strand
TTGTATAGCAGTATTAATAATAATAATAATAATGTATAGCAGTATAATAATAATAATAATGTATAGCAGTATAATAATAATAATAATGTATAGCAGTATAATAATAATAATAATGTTATTATAATACTGCTATATTAATAATAATGTATAGCAGTATTATAATAATAATAATAATGTATAGCAGTATTATAATAATAATAAAATGTATAGCAGTATTATAATAATAACAATGTATAGCAGTATTATAATAATAATAATAATGTATAGCAGTATAACAATAATAACAATAATGTATAGCAGTATTATAATAATAACGTATATCAGTATAATAATAATAACAATGTATAGCAGTATAATAATAATAATAATGTATAGCAGTATAAAATAATAATAATAATGTATAGCAGTATAATAACAATAA
>NW_013710956.1:0-421 GCF_000517525.1 Limulus polyphemus | reverse complement strand
CCAATAACTTGTTGACCTGGCTAACTTAATTTCCGTAGCACATACCTTGTTGACCTGGCTAATATAATTTCAGTAACCCTTACCTTGTTGGCCTGGCTAACACACTCTTAGTAGCCCGAACCTTGTTGGCCTGGTTAACATAATTTCAGTAATTCATACCTTGTTGGCCTGGCTCACATACTCTTAGTAACCTATATTTTATTGGTCTGGCTTACATACTCTTAGTAACCTATACCTTTTTTACTTGGCTCACATCCTCCTAGTAACGTATATTATGTTAGCCTGGCTTACATACCTTTAGTAACATAAACCTTGTTGGCCTGCCTTACATACTCTTATTAACCCTTACCTTATTGACCTGGCTAGTTTAATTTCAGTAACCCATACCGTGTTGGCTTGGCTCACATACTATTAGTAACCC
>NW_013710955.1:0-421 GCF_000517525.1 Limulus polyphemus | reverse complement strand
TTCCTGATGGAGCAGATGAATTTAACGTGAAGCAGAGGCCAATGAGATGGAGACCAGTACGAAAGAAGAAACGTCTTCTAAAATTAAGCGACTTTGTTGTATTTTATTTTGTGTTTGTAAATTCTGTACATTTAATTATGTTATTGTTAATTACCTATTTAATGTAAGTGGCTATTGTTTGGGACGAACAATATTAATGAAGTGGCAGTGTTACGACAGCTGAAGTCACGTGATGCTGCTGATGAGTTTCTTGAATGATCAGGGAAGTCCGAGTGTGCTCGAGAGGCCCTCTACATTAGTACATAAGCCTGGCAGAAAAAGCCAGCAAAGATATGTTAATGAAGAGAGAGCAGTTGTTACTTTGAGTTCCGTGTAATCTCTGGTTCTGTTAGTTTCAAGCTAGTGAGCCCTAAAGTGTGTG
>NW_013710954.1:0-421 GCF_000517525.1 Limulus polyphemus | reverse complement strand
AGTTAACACAACAGTAATTCATCTTTATATTCTGTCGTTTAGATGTCTATCTACAGTTAACACAACAGTAATTCATCTTTATATTCTGTCGTTTAGATGTCTGTCTACAGTTAACACAACAGTAATTCATCTTCATATTCTATCGTTTAGGTGTTTTGTCTACAGTTAACACAACAGTAATTCATCTTTATATTCTGTCGTTTAGATGTCTATCTACAGTTAACACAACAGTAATTCATCTTCATATTCCATCGTTTAGATGTCTATCTACAGTTAACACAACAGTAATTCATCTTTCTATTCTGTCGTTTAGATGTCTGTCTACAGTTAACACAACAGTAATTCATCTTCATATTCCATCGTTTTGATATCCGTTACAGTTAACACAACAGTAATTCATCTTCATATTCCATCGTTTAGA
>NW_013710953.1:0-421 GCF_000517525.1 Limulus polyphemus | reverse complement strand
GCCATTTAACAAGTTAGTAGTTACATACTTTTTTTATTTATTTATTTATTTTTTATTATTATTATGAGAGGTAAGCCATATTAGTTTTCATATATATATACAGAGGGCTTATCAGATTTTATAAAAGTGATTTGCATATAGACACCACAGATACAAACCGTGGCGCCACTGGCGACATTTGAAACAATTATATATATTTGGTTCATGCCAGTTTCCCGAAGAAAGATGTTCGCATAGCGAAACTGTTAAATCATATAGGACCACAGGACTCAACTGTTAAAGTAAAAAGTACTTCAATGTACTTTGAGGAAGCGGAAAATTGTGTTTCTGCGTATAATCATTCCTAATTTTGAACTGACATATTGAAGGCAAGGTAGATATTCAATATCACCCACCGCTAACTATTGAGCTATTTTTGTCT
>NW_013710952.1:0-421 GCF_000517525.1 Limulus polyphemus | reverse complement strand
CAAAACACAAACTCGAAGAACGTGACCAGTTCTCAAAGTCCAACTCCGAGGAACGTGACCAGTTCTCAAAACACAAATCCGAGGAACGTGACCAGTTCTCAAAGTCCAACTCCGAGAAACGTGACCAGTTCTTAAAACACAAATCCGAGGAACGTGACCTGTTCTCAAAACACAAACTCGAGGAACGTGACCGGTTCTCAAAGTCCAAATCCGAGGAACGTGACCGGTTCTCAAAGTCTAAATCCGAGGAACGTGACCAGTTCTCAAAACCCAAACTCGAGGAACGTGACCAGTTCTCAAAACACAAACTCGAGGAACTTGACCAGTTCTCAAAACACAAAACCGAGGAACGTGAGCAGTTTTCAAAACACAAAACCGAGGAACGTGACCAGTTCTCAAAGTCCAAACTCGAGGAACGTGA
>NW_013710951.1:0-421 GCF_000517525.1 Limulus polyphemus | reverse complement strand
ATAGACTGTTTTATAGACACAAATGACTTTTATAGACTTTTTTATAGAGACAAATGACTCTTATAGACTTTTTTATAGACACAAATGGCTCTTATAGACTGTTTTATATACACAAATGACTTTTATAGACACAAATGACTCATAGACTATTTTATAGACACAAATGACTTTTATAGACTGTTTTATAGACACAAATGACTCTTATAGACTGTTTTATAGACACAAATGACTTTTATAGACTTTTATAGACACATATGACTTTTATAGACTGTTTTATAGACACAAACGACTTTTATGGACTGTTTTATAGACACAAATGACTTTTATAGACTATTTTATAGACACAAATGACTTTTATAGACTGTTTTATAGACACAAATGACTTTTATAGACTGTTTTATAGACACAAATGACTTTTATA
>NW_013710950.1:0-421 GCF_000517525.1 Limulus polyphemus | reverse complement strand
TTTTTTAACTACTATTACATCTTCCTTCTTACCATTATGTATTCAAAGTAGCGCTAAAAATATTTATGGAATATTATCGAAAATTAGTTGTTGTTTTTTTATATTACATGCCCCCCAAAAAGGTAATACTTGAAAGTATGGATCTTATCAGAATTTTATATTTACTCAAAATACATTTATTGAAATGTTTGGTAGTATATGTTAGGCTTTTATTGCAGAAAATCTATCTTGGAGTTTATGTGAATTTATCCTTAATATTAAATTATGTGTTTTACCAGCATAACATTCACCAAAATGTACACATTCTAAAAGATATTACATTTCTAGAACTATAATTAAATTAATTATTAATGAAAACAAACTATCTTTGTTATTTTTCTTTCTTGTTTCATTAATTATTAATGAAAACAAACTATCTTTG
>NW_013710949.1:0-421 GCF_000517525.1 Limulus polyphemus | reverse complement strand
AAGATATAGGGCTAACGTAGAATGACATTATACATTTTATAAAGATACAGGGGTAACGTAGAATGACATTATACATTTTATAATGATATAGTGCTAACGTAGAATGACATTATACATTTTATAATGATATAGTGCTAACCTAGAATGACATTATACATTTTATAATGATATAGTGCTAACGTAGAATGACATTATACATTTTATAATGATATAGTGGCTAACGTAGAATGACATTATACATTTTATAATGATATAGTGCTAACCTAGAATGACATTATACATTTTATAATGATATAGTGCTAACGTAGAATGACATTATACATTTTATAAAGATACAGGGGTAACGTAGAATGACATTATACATTTTATAATGATATAGTGCTAACCTAGAATGACATTATACATTTTATAATGATATAGT
>NW_013710948.1:0-421 GCF_000517525.1 Limulus polyphemus | reverse complement strand
AAATTAATATATATATTATATATATATATATATATATATATATATACATACCAATATTTGCAGTAAGTCTTAGCAGAATGTTTGATGCGATGTTCATCTAGAAGAATACAGAAGCTGAAAACATTGGGTTACTTTTACTATTACGGAGCTTTCTTACGTAACTGAGAAAAAGATCCACTACATCTCTAGTGTTAATTCCAAAAAACAGAAACTTTTGGGAACATTTGAATGACCAATTAACTAGTACAAAATATGTTTTCAACCTGCGAAACTGATGTGTTTAATGTATTTGAAATCTGACAAAACTTTTGTCTTTATGTAAAAAAATAAATAAAAGATACTTATCGTTACTTATTCACCATATATTTGGCCATGAAATTTTGTCAGGTAGTAGAAAAATAGCTTTGTTTGTTTTGAATTT
>NW_013710947.1:0-421 GCF_000517525.1 Limulus polyphemus | reverse complement strand
TTTAGCTGTTACATCTTGGAGTTGAATGCACCTAAATGTTCACTGTTACATCTTGTAATAAATGTACCTAAATGTTCACTGTTACATCTTGTAGTAAATCTACCTAAATTTTAGCTGTTATATCTTGTAGTAAATGTACCTAAATGTTAGCTGTTACATCTTGGAGTTGAATGTACCTAAATGTTCGCTGTTACATCTTGTTGTAAATCTACCTAAATTTTAGCTGTTACATCTTGGAGTTGAATCCACCTAAATGTTCACTGTTACATCTTGTAATAAATCTACCTAAATGTTCACTGTTACATCTTGTAATAAATCTACCTAAATTTTAGCTGTTATATCTTGGAGTTGAATGCACCTAAATGTTCACTGTTACATCTTGTAATAAATGTACCTAAATGTTCACTGTTACATCTTGTAC
>NW_013710946.1:0-421 GCF_000517525.1 Limulus polyphemus | reverse complement strand
AATTTTGGTTTTAATTACTCTTGAAATAGACACTTTCGGGGACCTGCGGAAGTACATCTGGTATTATATGTATGGTGTTTTGAAATACATTTTATTCACCACACTGATCCCTTTTACAGTGTCTCTGATAGGGGAATCGAACCCTAAATTTAATATCGAAATTCTGTAAACTTAGCGTTGACTCACTGTGGAAAACACGTGTATGGACAGATACTAATTCACAGCCATTGGAGGAGTAAAATAGTGGCAAATGTGACATTAGCTCATTCTGATATTATCCCATTGGACAACACTAGCAATGTGACATTAACTCATTCACATTTTTTCCCCTTTGGACAACACTAGCAATGTGACATTAGCTTATTCTGATATTTTCCCTTTGGACAACACTAGCAATGTGACATTAACTCATTCAGATTTT
>NW_013710945.1:0-421 GCF_000517525.1 Limulus polyphemus | reverse complement strand
TGTTTTATAATAGTACAACTGGTGTAAATTAGACGAGCGAGGATGATCTGCTTCAGTCAAGGAAAGGGTAGTTTACTCTTCATGAATATTTATTACTTTCGTTCTCCTGAGCTCATATGATGTCTTTACTTTTATTTAATTATATTTAACAAAAAGGTAATAAGTTTGTTTTTATATATTTTAGGTTTGAATTCCCGTGGAAAACTGGGTGAGTTTTTAACTTTAAACTTTGATGTAATATTTCTTGTACCTAACGCTACCACGAGACTAATATTTCAGTTAAACGGTAACTGTGTATAGGTGTTAAACTGTTGTCTGGTTAATAAAGTAATGATGACATGAAAGGCAGGGGTGTTAAACTGATGTTTGGTTAATAAAGTAATGATGTCATGAAAGGCTAGAGTTCAGGGGTGTTAAACTG
>NW_013710944.1:0-421 GCF_000517525.1 Limulus polyphemus | reverse complement strand
GCTGTCGCAACAATCTTTAAAATTTTTTATTAGTAATTTTAAGATTGTTATTTTAAAAAGGTACAGATATAACATTAGTAAGTTAATTATTTAATGTTAATTTAAATTAATTTAAACCCATCAAAAATTAAGTTCATCAATACACAGCAATAATGAACATCAATGCCTCAGTATGTTTGATATTGCCTACTAAATTAACTCAAACGCCCTACAGAGCCTAAAGTAATAAACGAATTACTTGTATTTAGATTATAATGTGCTTTTAAGGTGTCTGATTTTATGCTTCAAGTAGTAATAATTTTCGTTAATACACGTTTAGTTATAAAACCCTTGTTATAATATCATATCGTTTTTTTGCCCAGCATGGACAGGTGGTTAGGACACTGGACTCGCAATCTGAGGGTCGCGGGTTCGAATCCCC
>NW_013710943.1:0-421 GCF_000517525.1 Limulus polyphemus | reverse complement strand
CCTCGGTAATAAAATTACCAATACAGTGCCTCATATTGCACAGGGACATCAACCTCGGTAATAAAGTTACTAATACAGTGCCTCATATTGCACAGGGACATCAACCTCGGTAATAAAGTTACCAATACAGTGCCTCATATTGCACAGGGACATCAATCTCGGTAATAAAGTTACCAATACAGTGCTTCATATTGCACAGGGACATATCTAAAACGTTCACTAAAACCATTGAATTATTGCACATGCATATCCGTCAATGTTACCATTATAGTATACAGATATTTAGAGTGGTATGGTCCTGCTTTGAGGTTTGAAAAAACAAAAAACTATTTGGAATCGTCAAATTTTAAAAGTAAGACCAACAACTCGGTACACAGCTCCTGTTTAAAAAAACAAAATTACACTATTCCTGAAATACAGG
>NW_013710942.1:0-421 GCF_000517525.1 Limulus polyphemus | reverse complement strand
CCAATCAATGACTACAGGTGTGACACCAATCAATGACTACAGGTATGACACCAATCAATGACTACAGGTATGACACCAATCAATGACTACAGGTATGGCACCAATCAATGACTACAGGTATGATACCAATCAATGACTACAGGTATGACACCAATCAATGACTACAGGTATGACACCAATCAATGACTATAGATATGATACCAATCAATGACTACAGGTATGACACCAATCAATGACTACAGGTATGACACCAATCAATGACTACAGATGTGACACCAATCAATGACTACAGGTATGACACCAATCAATGTCCCATCTATATAAGTCTAGTATGTAATGTAATGAATTGATATTATTAATACTAATATCTTCTATAAACATTAATATCAGTCCAATATACAGTTCAATAATGTTAAATCAA
>NW_013710941.1:0-421 GCF_000517525.1 Limulus polyphemus | reverse complement strand
TTTACTGCAAGTAGATCGTCCTCTGTAGGTAAAAACATTCAAAGCAACTGGAATAGAAACAAATTTCAAATTTCAAAGATTATTTTTTTGTTTGTTTGTTTTGAATTTCGCGCAAAGATACACGAGGGCTATTTATCAAGTTTTCATGTTCATTTACTAAAGTTTGTTATCAAGAGTAAATCTGAAATTTTCCATGTTCATTTACTAAAGTTTATTATCAAGAATAAATCAGAAGTTTCATGTTCATTTACTAAAGTTTGTTATCAAGAGTAAATCTGAAATTTTCCATGTTCATTTACTAAAGTTTATTATCAAGAATAAATCAGAAGTTTCATGTTCATTTACTAAAGTTTGTTATCAAGAATAAATCTGAAGTTTCATGTTCATTTTCTAAAGTTTGTTATCGAGAGTAAATCTGAAG
>NW_013710940.1:0-421 GCF_000517525.1 Limulus polyphemus | reverse complement strand
GATGTTTAACCTGATGAGTATTGATGTATAAACTGATTAGTATTGGTGTATAAACTGATGAGTATTGATGTATAAACCGATGAGTATTGATATATAAACTGATGAGTATTGATGTTTAATCTTATGAGTATTAATGTATAAACTGATGAGTATTGATGTATAAACTGATGAGTATTGGTGTATAAACTGATGAGTATTGGTGTATAAACTGATGAGTATTGATGTATAAACTGATGAGTATTGGTGTATAAACTGATGAGTATTGATGTATAAACCGATGAGTATTGATGTTTAAACTGATGAGTATTGATGTTTAAACTGATGAGTATTGGTGTATAAACTGATGAATATTTATGTATAAACTGATGAGTATTGGTGTATAAACTGATGAGTATTGGTGTATAAACTGATGAGTATTGAT
>NW_013710939.1:0-421 GCF_000517525.1 Limulus polyphemus | reverse complement strand
TGTAACAAGAAATCGTAGAGTAACTGAATTTTATTAACTGTAACAAGAATTAAAAAAATTCAGTTACTCTACGACTGTAACAAGAATATTAAAAATTCAGTTACTCTACGACTGTAACAAGAATATTAAAAATTCAGTTACTCTACGACTGTAACAAGAATTATAAAAATTCAGTTACTCTACGACTGTAACAAGAATTATAAAAATTCAGTTACTCTACGACTGTAACAAGAATTATAAAAATTCAGTTACTCTACGACTGTAACAAGAATGAATAAATTCAGTTACTCTACGACTGTAACAAGAATGAATAAATTCAGTTACTCTACGACTGTAACAAGAATTAAAAAAATTCAGTTACTCTACGACTGTAACAAGAATGAATAAATTCAGTTACTCTACGACTGTAACAAGAATGAAT
>NW_013710938.1:0-421 GCF_000517525.1 Limulus polyphemus | reverse complement strand
ACCATATATATATATATCGATGTGAATGTCTAATCCGAAGTTTTATTTACCATGTATATGTATATCGTTGAGAATGTTTAATCACGAGTTTTTATTTACCATATATATGTCGTTTTGAATTTTTAATCAGAAGTATTTATTTATCATATATATATATTTATCGTTGTAAATGTTTAACAGAAGTTTTTATTTACCATATATGTATATATCGTTGAAAGTGTTTCATCAGAAGTTTCTTTTTACCATGTATATATATATCGTGTGAATTTTTAATCAGAATTATTTATTTACCATATATATATATATATATCGATGTGAATATTTAATCAGAAGTTTTAATTTATCATATATATATCGTGTGAACTTTTAATCAGAAATTTTTATTTACCATATATATATATCGATGTGAATGTTTAATCAG
>NW_013710937.1:0-421 GCF_000517525.1 Limulus polyphemus | reverse complement strand
AACAAATGATAAGCTACAACAGCATGTATGTTAACTTGGCAGTGCAACTATTAATGATAAACTACAACCACATGCGTTAACTTTCCTCTGAAATCATTAATGACAGACAAGATTAAACAGAAATTCTTAACAAACTTATATAGAAAATACACATTTACAGTTCTTTTTTCATTTATCTATACATTTGCATAATCATTGATTCACTTTACTTCTTAGAATAATATTTGGTTTATATTTATGGCTAGAAGTGTTATAGTACATGTATATTTTTATTTTTAACAATTATTATTACTATGTTTCAACTTAATCTATGTGATTAATAAGTAATTGAAACAATTATATATTGAATGTGGAACTAAGTAACAGTATAAAAGATTTTGCTAGAATTTTAATAATAAGGATATACTTGAATAAATTCATA
>NW_013710936.1:0-421 GCF_000517525.1 Limulus polyphemus | reverse complement strand
AAAAATAGGCTGTAGAAACAAATAGTTGGAAAACAAGTTAACAGTATACAGGTAAAGCACTTGTAGTCTATATATATATATACATATACATATAAAAATAGGCTGTAGAAATAAATAGTTGGAAAACAATCAACAACATAGGTACAAGTAGTCCCAATTTCAAAATTCACAAGTTACATTATGGGACTAAGAAGAAATAGACATGTGAATATTGTATAAAACCAGAAGTTTGACACCATATATATATATAGAGAGAGAGAGATAGATAGATATACACACACCACACAGATTAGAATATGTATATATATATATATATATACATATACACACACACACACACACACACACACAGTATTATATATATATATACATATACACACCACACAGTATTAGTATAATATATTATATATATATATATATA
>NW_013710935.1:0-421 GCF_000517525.1 Limulus polyphemus | reverse complement strand
GTCAATATGTTGGATTATTCATTATTTACTATATTTTCAACTGGTCAGAGCGGAATAGTTCCGTATTCAACTGGCCAGAGCGGAAGAGTTCCTTATTCAACTGGCCAGAGCAGAATAGTTCCGTATTCAACTGGCCAGAGCGGAATAGTTCCGTATTCAACTGGTCAGAGCGGAATAGTTCCGTATTCAACTGGTCAGAGCAGAATAGTTCCGTATTCAACTGGCCAGAGCGGAATAGTTCCGTATTCTCCACATGATTATACATTTTTGACCGACGTCGCAGGTTAAACGTGATCTGAAATAATTCTTTCTTAAAAAGAGATTTTTTAACATATCATATTTACTCTATCCATCCATTATGAATTGGTCGTTAAGCTCCTCAAAGGATGGTACAGTACTTTCTTGACCAATATATCATAGC
>NW_013710934.1:0-421 GCF_000517525.1 Limulus polyphemus | reverse complement strand
TATACTCAAATCACTCATAAGTATAGACTTCACGTATAATTCATATTGCCTGTACGTTTTATGGGTATACTCAAATCACTCATAAGTATAGACTTCACTTATAATTCACCATAAAACGTACAGGCAATAGTATACTCAAATCACTCATAAGTATAGACTTCACTTATAATTCACCATAAAACGTACAGGCAGTAGTATACTCAAATCACTCATAAGTATAGACTTCACGTATAATTCACCACTATCATATGTTAAAACAGATAAGTACCTCTCCAGAATTGTTGTGTTTTTCAAATAATTAAAATATGTTGAAACATAGGAGATAGTTTAAAGTATTTTCTTTAAAAAAATTACAGTAGCAAATATCAGAAACCTTAACATTTTATGCTATGAAAGATAACACTAATTCTATTTGAAATTA
>NW_013710933.1:0-421 GCF_000517525.1 Limulus polyphemus | reverse complement strand
AAAACAAACCAAATAAGTATTGATGGCTCATTATATAAGAACTGATGAAATAGCATATCTATAAAACCTGATGAAATATCATATATATAAGATCTGATTAAATATCATATCTATAATAACTGATGAAATATTACGGCTATAATAACTGATGAAATATTACGTCTATAATAACTGATGAAATATCGTATCTATAAGACCTGGTGAAATATTACATCTGTCATAAATGATGAAATATCGTATTTATAAGACCTGGTGAAATATTACACCTGTAATAAATGATCAGATATTACACCTGTAATAAATCACATTAACTTTAACACTGCCTCTTCTCTTTAAGAACGTTATCAAGTAAAACAACTGTTTGTTATTAAACCAAAAGTCTTTGAATTTCTGCTGATAATAAAAGACAACAGCACTTCAC
>NW_013710932.1:0-421 GCF_000517525.1 Limulus polyphemus | reverse complement strand
GTGTTGTTTTCGTAAAAAAAGTTTAATATGCAATCAAAAACTTATTTTTTTGTGTCCTTTTAGTTTCACAGTGGGTGTAAGTTTCGTAAATTGCATTAAAGATGTGCCTAGAAACAATTAAATAAATACAGTAACTGCCAATCGAATATAGTAATGACCTTTAACTAAAATATCTTTTTAGTTACACTTTAAGAAAGCTGATGCTGTATCATTTATTAATAAAATGTAGTCAGATGTACCCGAATGTGTGAGGCCTAATTTAATTATTTACTTATTAATTATAATCCACTGAGGATAAACTTTTGTAATTAGAATAGTTTATAAACAGTTATAATCTGCATAAAAATCGCTCAATTCTTGTCCCTAAAACGTTAAGGTGATATTCGGTAGCTTTAACATTTTTTTTTTTTTTTTTTTTGAT
>NW_013710931.1:0-421 GCF_000517525.1 Limulus polyphemus | reverse complement strand
TGGCTGAGTGTATACGTTTTTTATTCACCAGATTGAACCTATATTTTTATAGGATTTGAAGGATATGTAGCACTGGTGCTATTGATTTATTCTTCTGGGATATTCAAGATAAAAGATCTTTACGATATATTAAAAATAAATATGCAGCCTGGTCTATCATTCTGTTGATTCTAATATTCTTATTCGTTTAATTTAGTACTAATCCAATAGTCTAGTCTTTCTTGCAGTCCACCCATCTTTTTTTGTCTAAATTGTAAGTTTGTTAGATATTTCATCTTCGTTGTGGGTAGTCCAAAACGTACAAACATTAGTGAGTGATGGACGTACTGTAATTTTCAATTCATTCCAGCAAACAGTTAAACTGTTAGAGACTACGTGACTGATGACCGACTTCAAACTTTCTGTTTGACTAGACGTACAG
>NW_013710930.1:0-421 GCF_000517525.1 Limulus polyphemus | reverse complement strand
CACAGTTAACTGTGCTGGCTCATCATGTTGTTTCAGTAAGTGACTTAAGATATTGAAACTATTATGTCATGGTTTTTTTTTCATCAGTTTGTCTTTCATACTGAGACAGTTTAACAAGCATGTTAGATCGGCTTGATGAATTTATGTCAAGGATAACATATTGGTTCAACAAGCATTCATCCAAACTGGGGTATCAGAACCCGGATTTTACCGTTCTAAGTCTGTAAGTTTACCGTTTACCCATTGGGGCCAAACGTTCATCCAAACTGGGGTATCAGAACCCGGATTTTACTGTTCTAAGTCTGTAAGTTTACCGTTGACCCATTGGGAGCAAACATTCATCCAAACTGGGGTATCAGAACCATGATTTTACTGTTCTAAGTCTGTACGTTTACCGTTGACCCATTGGGGCAAACATTCA
>NW_013710929.1:0-421 GCF_000517525.1 Limulus polyphemus | reverse complement strand
GCATTGGTGTGGTTATGTGCAATTAAAAACATGAAATATAATTAATAAAATACATATGTTAGGCCCACTGTAATTCATGCTACACACATAATTCGTGATTCTTTTAACTAAAATCTAGAAGTTAAATAATTTCACATGAAACTGAGAATTTGACTTCCCCTCAAAGATAAAAATAACAATTGTTCGGATTTGTAAGGCCTGTATTTCTTTTTACTTGATAATGTTCAAGATGTCACTGATCTCTAGCTATGTATTGTGTAATTTTGATGTACAGTCTTTGAAGTCAAATAACATATTTTGATATTTATGGTAACTGAAGAATGTCTTACTAGTTTGTTTGTTTTTAGATAAAAAATATTAATTTTGAGAAAAAAAAAACCTTCATTGATATGGCTCATGTATTCATCTTTGAGATTCTTTT
>NW_013710928.1:0-421 GCF_000517525.1 Limulus polyphemus | reverse complement strand
TCCTGAATAATATATATAAACAATCATATCCACCCTAAATAATATATAAACAATCATATCCACCCTAAATAATATATAAATAATCATATCCACCCTGAATAATATATATAAATAATCATATCCACCCTAAATAATAAATCATATCCACCCTGAATAATATATATAAATAATCATATCCACCCTGAATAATATATATAAATAATCATATCCATCCTAAATAATATATATATAAATAATCATATCCATCCTAAATAATATATATATAAATAATCATATCCATCCTAAATAATATATAAATAATCATATCCATCCTAAATAATATATAAATAATCATATCCATCCTAAATAATATATAAATAATCATATCCGCCCTAAATAATATATAAATAATCATATCCGCCCTAAATAATATATATAAATA
>NW_013710927.1:0-421 GCF_000517525.1 Limulus polyphemus | reverse complement strand
AATGTTAAGGACCAACTCAAGCTATTGTTATAATGCTAATGAACAACCTCAAGCTATTGTTACAATGCTAATGAACAACCTCAAGCTACTTTTATAATGTTAAGGACCAACTCAAGCTATTGGTATAATGTTAATGAACAACCTCAAGCTATTGTTATAATGTTAAGGACCAATTCAAGCTATTGTTATAATGCTAATGAACAACCTCAAGCTATTGTTATAATGTTAAGGAACAACCTCAAGCTATTGTTATAATGCTAATGAACAACCTCAAGCTATTGTTATAATGTTAAGGACCAACTCAAGCTATTGTTATAATGCTAATGAACAACCTCAAGCTATTGTTATAATGTTAAGGAACAACCTCAAGCTATTGTTACAATGTTAATGAACAACTTCAAGCTATTGTTATAATGTTAAT
>NW_013710926.1:0-421 GCF_000517525.1 Limulus polyphemus | reverse complement strand
CTTGCTCAAGGCTTGAAGTACTTTACAACTGTTTCCATTGGCGACATGTGTAGACGAGTTCTTGCTCAAGGCTTGAAGTACTTTACGACTGTTTCCATTGGTGACATGTGTAGACGAGCTCTTACTCAAGGCTTGAAGTACTTTCCAACTGTTTCCATTGGCGACATGTGTAGACAAGCTCTTGTTGAAGGTTTGAACTACTTTACAACTGTTTCCATTGGCGACATGTGTAGACGAGTTCTTGCTCAAGGCTTGAAGTACTTTACGACTGTTTCCATTGGCGACATGTGCAGACGAGTTCTTGCTCAAGGCTTGAAGTACTTTACAACTGTTTCCATTGGCGACATGTGTAGACGAGTTCTTGCTCAAGGCTTGAAGTACTTTACGACTGTTTCCATTGGTGACATGTGTAGACGAGCTC
>NW_013710925.1:0-421 GCF_000517525.1 Limulus polyphemus | reverse complement strand
CCATCAATACCGGTTATAGACACCTCCAACATCAATATCAGTTATAGAAACCTTCTACCTCAATACCGGTTATAGAAACCTTCTACCCTCAATACCGGTTATAGACACCTCCAACATCAATATCAGTTATAGAAACCTTCAACATCAATACCAGTTATAGAAACCTTCTACATCAATACCGGTTATAGACACCTTCTTACATCAATACCGGTTATAGAAACCTTCTACATCAATACCGGTTATAGACACCTCCTACATCAATACCGGTTATAGAAACCTTCTACATCAATACCGGTTATAGACACCTCCAACATCAATAACAGTTATAGAAACCTTCTACCTCAATACCAGTTATAGAAACCTTCAACATCAATACCAGTTATAGAAACCTTCTACATCAATACCGGTTATAGACACCTTC
>NW_013710924.1:0-421 GCF_000517525.1 Limulus polyphemus | reverse complement strand
AGTTATTAATTTTCATTTACTTTGTATTTTCATTTCCTTCTTTCTCTTTTGTGCGAGTTCATTTATCTGATTTCAAATTATCTTCGTTTGATATTACTTATTTTCTTGTATTAATTTCTCACTTTTCGTAATTTACACTCTGTGGTCCTAACCGTAATCAAACTTCAAGTGCTTATTTAGTTAGTGCGTGACGCAGAAAGCGACATCTTGAGATGACTTGCACAAACTCGAAGGATTACTTACCTACTATGAAGTTAATATTAACTCCTAATCAAAGCAAGCTATATACATATATCATAACTAACGATCAATGCAATAGTGAGTATATCTAATCAAGTATACCATTAAATCTTACAAAGATCAGGACGTTTTTTTCATCAACTGGTTTTTTTCGCTAGTAGCGATATTTCTGACCTTAATT
>NW_013710923.1:0-421 GCF_000517525.1 Limulus polyphemus | reverse complement strand
TTACCTTACCTCTATAGAAGTAGGTGACACATTCTCTACAGTTCTACTTACCTTATCCTCTATAGAAGTAGGTGACACATTCTCTACAGTTCTACTTACCTTATCCTCTATAGAAGTAGGTGACACATTCTCTACAGTTCTACTTACCTTATCCTCTAAAGTTCGTCATACATTCTCGACATGCGTAAGTGTCTTATTCCCTGAACAAAGATTTACTCTGTGCAAGTACCTTTATTGTTAACGTATGTGCTTGGTTACGCATTTAGTTAAACATTAGGGTACTTAACCTCTAGTAAGTTGGTTACACATTGTTAAACAATAGGGTACTTAACCTCCAGTAAGTTGGTTACACATTGTTAAACAATAGGGTACTTAACCTCTAGTAAGCTGGTAACATTGTTAAACAATAAGGTACTTACAT
>NW_013710922.1:0-421 GCF_000517525.1 Limulus polyphemus | reverse complement strand
AGATGTAATTTTGAAAGCCCAAAAAGGTTCTTACTAAAAGGCTTAATACATTAATGCTTACTCCTAAAAGGCTTTATTATCAAATGATTTTAATATTTGATGTACAATATTACTTTAATTTCTTTTCATCTTAAATCTACCACTATATTTATTTTCACGGATATTCCAAAATTACAAAAATAAGCATAAAACAAGGTTACACTTACGTTTGTGTAGCTTCAATCGCAGTTGTTCTTGTAAGTTTTATTCTACAATTTTTATATGTTCTTCTGTGATATTTTTACGTGCGTTTTTAACTTTTGTTTTAGACATCTTTCATTCCAACAACATCAGATTATGTCGAAATTTGCCCGCCCCCTAGTGGCACAGCAGTATGTCTGCGGACTTACTAACGCCTAGAATCCGGGTTTTCGATACCCGT
>NW_013710921.1:0-421 GCF_000517525.1 Limulus polyphemus | reverse complement strand
GGCCTTTGGAATGGGTTGCTTTCAGATGTTGTCGAGGCAGTAAATTTATGCGAGTTTAAGAAAAAGCTTGATAAGTATATAAATGATAAGGGCTGGCTTCTAAGGTGTTTTTTTTAATTTATTTATTTAATTGTTTTGATTTAGAGGATGGGACAGCCGAGATGAGCCAACAGGTCCCTTGTTGTCCCTAAACATTATATTATGTTAAAATATTCATAAACAAAATTTAGAAATTACTCACTACAGATAAAATATCATTTGAAGCCTTCAAATATTGTTACAATCTATTTTCTACTATGTTAAATCAACCAATTTTGAAGTTGATGTATTCTTTTTTTTTACCTTTCTTATCAAAGTCTTCTTCTTTTGTTCTTTTTCTTGTTTTAATTCCTCAGCACTTTGGTCTGAAATATACAAAAAT
>NW_013710920.1:0-421 GCF_000517525.1 Limulus polyphemus | reverse complement strand
AGAGCTACTGCTGGTGTCTACTCTTCCTAGAGCTACTGCTGGTCTACTCTGATGTATCATTACTGCTTTTAGTCCTAGAGCTACTGCTGGTGATCTACTCTGATGTATCATTACTACTTTTAGTCCTAGAGCTACTGCTGGTGATCTACTCTAATGTATCATTACTGCTTTTAGTCCTAGAATTACTGCGGTGATCTACTCTGATGTATCATTACTGGTTTTAGTCCTAGAGTTACTGCTGGTGATTTACTCTGATGTATCATTACTGCTTTTAGTCCTAGAGTTACTGCTGGTGATCTACTCTGATGTATCATTACTGGTTTTAGTCCTAGAGTTACTGCTGGTGATTTACTCTGATGTATCATTACTGCTTTTAGTCCTAGAGCTACTGCTGGTGGTCTACTCTGATGTATCATTACTG
>NW_013710919.1:0-421 GCF_000517525.1 Limulus polyphemus | reverse complement strand
TTGGTAAAAAGAAGGTGTTGTAATACAATACCGTTATATGTTTAACATACAACAGTTCAGAAGATTTATGACTGTCGAGTAGAGTTATATATCTAGTATACAGTCGACTAGCATGCTTATGATTGTACAATACAGTTATATATATATCTAGTATACAGTCGTTTAGAATACTTATGACTTTACAGTACAATTATATATCTAAGGTACAGCCATTTAGAAGGCTTATGACTGTACAATACAGTTATATATCTATAGTATAGCCATTTAAAAGGCTTATGACTGTACAATACAGTTATATATCTAAGTACAGTTGTTTATAAGGCTTTTGACTGTACAATACAGTTATATATTTAAGTACAGCTGTTTAGAAGGCTTATGACTATACAATACAGTTATATATCTAAGGTATAGCCGTTTAGAA
>NW_013710918.1:0-421 GCF_000517525.1 Limulus polyphemus | reverse complement strand
TGCAAATGATAGAGAGCAAGGATAAAAGAAACATCTTCACAAGAGGATCCAAATGATAGAGAGCAAGGATACAAGAAACATCTTCACAAGAGGATCCAAATGATAGAGAGCAAGGATAAAAGAAACATCTTCACAAGAGGATCCAAATAATAGAGAGCAAGGATACAAAGTGAAGATGTTTCTTTGGATCCTCTTTGATAGAGAGCAAGGATAAAAGTGAAGATGTTTCTAGAGGATCAAATTATAGAGAGCAAGGACACAAGAAACCTTGTTTCTGGCTCACCAGAAACTTCCTTTTCGTGGTCACAAAGAGGACGTGTCATCAGCAAAGTTCATGGCATTAGTAGAGTTGCTGTCAAATTATGATCCTGTTTTGAAAGAACATTTTGTAAGGATTGAGCATTCTATTTCATTTTGATGA
>NW_013710917.1:0-421 GCF_000517525.1 Limulus polyphemus | reverse complement strand
TATGTTGGAGCAGCGGGACCTGCTAACCATTCTCCCGAATTGTTGTCTATACAGTAACTCTTTGCAAACAAGTATTAAAAACTGCAGAACTTGACGTCTGTGTTCTGCAGCCAGCCGTCAAACTAAAGGGGAACTAAGAAGACTGGTAAATTACACAGAGGTGTTCTTGATCTTTCACCTCTACTCTACCGGTTTTATTTTGTAAAATAGAAAATCTTGATCTTGCATGATAACTTTGAAAGATATCTTTAATATTGAAAACTTTAGTCGATTTTACACCTAAATAGAAATCTCGGATAGATGTTCCACAAAGAGGCATATGTTGGTTAAAATGGTAGGTGTTTACTAAACAAGCAAGTGTTGATCAAAATGGCATGTAAAATTCGATTGTTATGTTTCTAAAAAAAAGTCAATTTATTAG
>NW_013710916.1:0-421 GCF_000517525.1 Limulus polyphemus | reverse complement strand
TTAAGTTCCTGTCAATAAAGCAAATGACGCACCTTGTTTAAGTCTCTTATTAAGTCCCTGTCAATATAGCAAGTGACACGCCTTGTATAAGTCTGTTATTAAGTGCTTTATTGACAGGGAAGTGATACACCTTGTATAAGTCTGTTATTCAGTTAATCAGAGATTTTTCATTACTTCTCTCTCAATTTTTCACAGTAAAGTTCACGTAGAGTGGCCAAAATAGAACCTTCAATAGAAACTGTAGCCTTTGTGAAATATACAAAAATTATTATATTCTAAATATTACATCGTGGCTAGGTACTAACTTTAGCAGAGACATGCATCTAGAAGATGAACGAATATATCCAAACTCAAACATTGATAAAAATATAATAAGAATGTACAAAATTATCTGAGAAACTAAGAGCTTTATTTGATAAAT
>NW_013710915.1:0-421 GCF_000517525.1 Limulus polyphemus | reverse complement strand
AGCTTTGTGCTTAATTCGAAACAAACAAACAATAAATAAAACAAACCAATCTCTTCTGTAAGGAAATTACCTTATAAGGAATGGCGAAACCATAATTTTTTCCTTATATTTTGTTATCTATTAACAGATGTTCGTATGGTTATGTGTGTATATAAATATATATATATATATATATATCTGCGTGTGTGCACGCGTGTATGTGCGTGATATCTTTAATTTGCGAAAAATCATTACAGATGTAAAAGTACAACCATTATGTAATCCACTAAGTGCATTTACAGAAAGAAGCCTGTTTATAATACTTCTACAGAGAGTATGCTTTAAGTTGTTCTCAATGTCATCATGATGTACATTGAAAGGACTTAGAAGCAGCTAAATGATGAGAAACTCTTAAAATATTATCTGAGTCGTTTCTGGCTCA
>NW_013710914.1:0-421 GCF_000517525.1 Limulus polyphemus | reverse complement strand
CCAACGAGCTCTATAACACTCCCAAAAAACTCGTTTACGATCAACGTACTACGAATTTATACGTAATCCAATCTCCTGAACCTGAATTAAAACTCTGAAATTCTGCCACAACAAAGGAACGGTTTTTATATACTATCTAGTATATCAGAAGAGATAGAAAAGATGATATAACCAATAGGTGATGAATATCAGCGGATTACAAACATGTCGCCACAACAGAAGACAACGTATTGCCCAAGATTGCTATGTTTGGAAGATCACAAGATAGAAGATAATTAGGAAGACCGAGAAAGAGATGATGAGATAATGATGTTGGTACACGATATGAAGAATGGTCAGAGGTTGCACGGGCTCGTGTTGTTTTTTACTGGCGTGTATTGGTCATCCTATTACACCCTGGCCTGGTATGGCCAGGTGGTTA
>NW_013710913.1:0-421 GCF_000517525.1 Limulus polyphemus | reverse complement strand
AAAGATTAGATGAACCACAAACCGAAGGAAGTACATAGAATCAAAGATTAGATGAACCACAAACCGAAGGAAGTACATAGAATCAAAGATTAGATGAACCACAAACCAAAGTAGGTACATAGAATCAAAAATTACACGAACCACAAACCAAAGGAAGTACACAGAATCAAAGATTAGATGAACCACAAACCGAAGGAAGTATATAGAATCAAAGATTACACGAACCACAAACCAAAGGAAGTACATAGAATCAAAGATTACACGAACCACAAACCGAAGGAAGTACATAGAATCAAAGATTAGATGAACCACAAACCAAAGGAAGTATATAGAATCAAAGATTAGATGAACCACAAACCGAAGGAAGTACATAGAATCAAAAATTACACGAACCACAAACCGAAGGAAGTACATAAAATCA
>NW_013710912.1:0-422 GCF_000517525.1 Limulus polyphemus | reverse complement strand
AAAACATTATCTGCTAGTTCCACACAACAAGTTTTTATCGCCTGTACATAGTAAAACATTATCTGCTAGTTCTACACAACAAGTTTTTATCGCTTGTACATAGTAAAACGTTTGTTTAATTTATTCACAACCTTTCAGCAGGTTTCCCTGGCATCACCAGGTGAGATGTAAGAACTGTACGCTCCCTGATGATATCTGGTAAACCTACTGAAACATTGGAAATAAAATAAACAAAAGTTTACTGTGTACAACCGATAAAAACATGTGTGAATTAAAAAATAATTATTTCTGATATTTAATATCTGCCAGTTTGTTTACAATTTTATGTACTAGATTATTTCCTTGTCCATTTTTTTCTCCATTTAACTTCTTTTTAAATTCACTTGTCCATAATTTTTAATCATTTCTGCTTTATAACAGTA
>NW_013710911.1:0-422 GCF_000517525.1 Limulus polyphemus | reverse complement strand
CTGGAACAATTTAAAGAGTATGCATTTGAAGCAAAAAAGAGGAGACTACAGCGAGTGACGCAAACTCCTTGGCAGCGTACATTACTAAGTGGTCTTTCATCATGTCTGTTGTAGTTTGGTATGATGTTTTGTTTCAAATAAACGAAACGAAGAAATTTTTGGAGTAATCTGGCATATCCTTGAAAGTGAAATCAAAGTCAGGATTGAGTTTCTTCAAAAATACAGAGAAAGGGGACTTGCAGAAGCTACTGGAACAGTCGCTGAAGAGATGAATGTTGAGCAGGCGATGAATGTTGATCCCGCAGGAAAAATAAAATCGTTTTTTGTTTTATTTTTGTATGACGCTCCCCTAACGTCCGCTGAACAACAGTTTAAAGTTTAATTTTTTTATTTTTTTATAAAACTGTTAGATATTGATGTCT
>NW_013710910.1:0-422 GCF_000517525.1 Limulus polyphemus | reverse complement strand
AATCGAACCCTGGATTTTAGCATTGTAAGTCCATAAACCACCCTACGATATCATATTATTTATAGCTCATGAAATATCTTGTAGAATTGATAAAGTATAAACAAATATAACATGCTTTATCAATTCCACAAAATATTCTACGAGCCACCTATTATAGCATTCTTGAGAAGTTGAATAACTTTTATGACCTGCTATCACTTTCCTTTCACCTGTTACTTTGGGAAGAGATTTTTTTTTCATATTAATTTTGTTACAATTTTGCGGGTAGGGGGGGGTAGGGTTTGTTTCTTAAACATAAAGCTTTACAATACGCTATCTGTTCTCTGTTCGTCGCGAGCGTCGAAACCCAATTTTTAGTGTGATAAGCTCGCAAACTTGCAGCTGAGCCACCAGAGGGCTAGGGTTAGGAAAAGATGTAAAGA
>NW_013710909.1:0-422 GCF_000517525.1 Limulus polyphemus | reverse complement strand
TTTTTTTTAAACTAAAGTTTCTATATATATATTTATTCTATGTCTAAAAAATTATTTTTTATTATAAGTTTTATTTTTCTGTATAAAATATGTTGTACAAATATTAATAAAGTGTTTTCTCAATCTGACAAAATCTTTTATTCACTTTGAAAATATATTTACATCACAAACTTGTTGAATTTTTTTAATACAATACTTTTCAAACTTCTATACACTAAGATTTGTTAAATAATAAATTTAATTTACACAACACATTTCTTTAAAAGATTACAAGTTTTATTGATGAAATATAATTGTAGTTTGTTTTAATAAAACACATATTACTGGTACATCCCTCTCTCTAATTCTTACTCTGTTCTATACATTAGAGAAATCTATTCAATTTCTCTACTAAGTACCAGTAATGTGTGTTCTATTAAAAC
>NW_013710908.1:0-422 GCF_000517525.1 Limulus polyphemus | reverse complement strand
GGGGAATATTTTCAAAATGTACAATCATGTGATCATCATCATTAGATCTTGACTCTCATATTACCACTTCCCTACAGCTTAAAACTGACGTGTTTCACACTGTATGTAAGTAAAGACTTGTAAAGTATCCCACATACTCAAACTTTGGGGAATATTTACAAAATGTACAATCATGTGATCATCATCATTAGATCTTGACTCTCATATTACAACTTCCCTACAGCTTAAAACTGACGTGTTTCACTATATGTGTTTCAAATCTTCAATATATGTAAGTAAAGACTTGTAAAGTATCCAACATACTCAAACTTTGGGGAATATTTTCAAAATGTACAATCATGTGATCATCATCATCTCCATACATATCATTTTGGTGGATGTCCTATTTATTTCGTTTATAGAGACTTGTTTTATTTATGCGG
>NW_013710907.1:0-422 GCF_000517525.1 Limulus polyphemus | reverse complement strand
ATTTCTTTTCAAAGTACAATTGATATACAATATTAACATATTTAAACCTTTGTTTATTTTAACATATATTTTCAAAGTACAATTCATATATAATATTAACATAATTAAACCTTTCTTTATTTTAATATTTCTTTTCAAAGTACAATTGATATACAATATTAACATAATTAAACCATTGTTTATTTTAATATTTCTTTTCAAAGTACAATTGATATACAATATTAACATAATTAAACTTTTGTTTATTTTAATATTTCTTTTCAAAGTACAATTGATATACAATATTAACATAATTAAAACCTTTGTTTATTTTAACATATATTTTCAAAGTACAATTGATATACAATATTAACATAATTAAACTTTTGTTTATTTTAATATTTCTTTTCAAAGTACAATTGATATACAATATTAACATAATT
>NW_013710906.1:0-422 GCF_000517525.1 Limulus polyphemus | reverse complement strand
ACAATATTTTTAATCCAAACAGGTTAAGATAATTTTCATTTGCACAGAAGAAATTACCTTAACGATTAAATATGAAAAGATATATTTAAAAACAAGAATACATTTATTTTCTGTTTTAGCGCTCTAATTCGTTAGAATATCCTAGAAAATCCAGCGCTTCTACGAATAGTTGTAGGAACAATATCTTCCCTCTTTTGTTTAGATGATTAAGAGTTACATCGGGGATGTAAGATGTTTTCAATGTAAACAGATGTAAACAATCTGACAACATTTAGTAACAAAGCCAACAAATCCCATATGGCATTAAATTATTGCAACTTGAGATTAATATTGTTTGTAATTAAGCACAAAGCTACACAATGGGCTATCTGTCATAAATCTCATATGTCATTAAATTATTGTAACTCGAGATTACTATTGTT
>NW_013710905.1:0-422 GCF_000517525.1 Limulus polyphemus | reverse complement strand
TTTTTTTTTAGGGAGGGTTAGTGATAATTTTTTATTTTTTTTTTAAAAAAAACAGGGATATGATCAATAAACAGATAAATAATGAAGCGTTAATGGTAAATTAATCATCACATAGAAAGACTTTTCTCCGTTTTTTGTTACTTTTTTGTAAGTTTTTGTCATCTTGGTCATTAATTCCTTTTAATATCACGTTCCAAAACTGACAAGACAATACATCTAAGATATCAGTTAGAGTATCCGGTTCACCCTAGTGGTAACTATAAACGCAATAACATAACAGCAACAATTTATAACATACACAGTGCATAACAGCAATAATATATAATATCCATAATATGTAACACCAACAATTTTATTAATACATAATAATTAACCAATAACTTGTAATATACATAATACACATTAACAATTTATAATAATAT
>NW_013710904.1:0-422 GCF_000517525.1 Limulus polyphemus | reverse complement strand
TTAGTGTGATAACTGTTAATGTACGATTTATTGTTACTCAGCTTATACTAGTGTGATAACTGTTAATGTACGGTTTATTGTTACTCAGTTTATACTAGTGTGATAACTGTTAATGTACGGTTTATTGTTACTCAGTTTATACTAGTGTGATAACTGTTAATGTACGGTTTATTGTTACTCAGTTTATACTAGTGTGATAACTGTTCATTGTACGGTTCATTATTACTCAGTGTATACTAGTGTGATAACTGTTCATTCTACGGTTTATTGTTACTCAGTTTATACTAGTGTGATAACTGTTAATGTACGGTTCATTGTTACTCAGTTTATACTAGTGTGATAACTGTTAATGTACGGTTTATTGTTACTCAATTTATACTAGTGTGATAACTGTTAATGTACGGTTCATTGTTACTCAGTTT
>NW_013710903.1:0-422 GCF_000517525.1 Limulus polyphemus | reverse complement strand
GTTTAATTCAGATTTAAAACAGAGAAGATACGAAGAAGTGGTGTGGATCAGGTGTTCTATATAAATTATAAATAGGAGTCTATATGTATACGAATATTAATCCACCAAGTCTATGATACAAACTTCTGATGTTGAGCCAATGAAACACTCAGTAATGACATAAGTTTAAGAAGTCTTACCCGTATTTGACTTCATCGATTATATGTTTGGAGAACGTCAGATTCTCGGTAAGGTTGAACATGTTTCAAATCAAATTCACTCTGTTTATATACTTTCATCAAAGTTTATTTCTGTAAATTTGTGAGGGTTATCCTTCAATAAGGTAACCCTTATCTCTAGAGGGTTATTAATAATACTTTCTAGCAGTCGTATCTGAGAAACCTTAAAACAAATGTTCAATTCATTCATGACAATGATCTTCT
>NW_013710902.1:0-422 GCF_000517525.1 Limulus polyphemus | reverse complement strand
TTACCAGTTGAATCTGAGTGACCGTTTATTAAAGTGTATACTGTACATCAAGTTGCCATTTGAACCTGAGTCTTTAATAAACGGTCCTTGATGTACAGTATACATTTTTTGTATGTGATTAGTAGCTAACTTCATTGCTTTATTTCTCCCCCTTACAGAACTCTCACCTGAGGCCCTCTACGCCACATCAACCTGTGTCACAACCGTCCCCTCATTCCCAGGCTCCTCCTCCTCACGGGCAAATGATGCAGAATCAGGTGAGATAACCCCCACATTTTTAAACATTGTTGTTTAGTGTTTATGAAATATTTGTTATTCTCGACCATTAACGTTGGTGTTGTTGTAATGGTGCCTTTGTACACGTGGCGGTTTACAGAATATTAGAAACATCATATGGTAACTGTTGGTGTTGTTGTAATGGT
>NW_013710901.1:0-422 GCF_000517525.1 Limulus polyphemus | reverse complement strand
GTTTATTGTCAATTGTTAACTGTTTTAACTATACATATGTGCCGCGTACCATTTCAGTTGAAACCATTAGACTAAACTGCTACAGCACTTTGTAATTTCCAATTGTCATAAGGTATGTGTACCAGTTTATTATTTAAAGACCAAAATTCTCACTTATCCATTTGATTGTTGGTGTTGGAGAACCGTTCGCGCTGCAGTCGATTCTAACAAACCCTCCTTCCGAAGTCTCTGTATCCTGTGGCTCCACCATCCAGTTTGGAGGTGCTAAATAAAACAGAAGGAAGTGTATTTTCATTATTCGCTGCTCCTCCACTCAAGTAAATTTATGTAAATAAAACAAAATAAGTTTATTTCCACAATACTTGGCTACTACGCTCAAGTGGATTGATCGAAATGAACGAGCAAGAACGTTTATTTATGTG
>NW_013710900.1:0-422 GCF_000517525.1 Limulus polyphemus | reverse complement strand
GTCTGTTATAAAGTGCAAGTTTGGTGTTCCATATATAATCTTTACGTTGGTGTGCTAACCCTAAAAGTTTCAAAAGTAAGTCCAGTTGGCTCGGTAATTACGTCATACAAGAGAGACAAAATTATATCAGGTATCTAACCAAAACCAACAAACAAAACAAATCCAGGATAGACTAAATACCCCTCCCCAGTGGCACAGCGGACTTATACCACTAAAAACCTGTTTTCGATACCCGTGGTGGGCAGAGTACAGATAGCCCGTCGTGTAACTTTGTGCTTAATAACAAACAACAATAGACTAAATAAGATTATGTGTAAGTTTAACAAGATAAGCCGAGGTAATTTAGTAAAGAAAGAAACAACATTTTTCAAAAACATTCTACGGATTTCAGTCGTAGAATAAGATTCTGTGTAGATGACAAT
>NW_013710899.1:0-422 GCF_000517525.1 Limulus polyphemus | reverse complement strand
TAATCACTCGTATCGGAGTAGAAAAAGACATTTTTTACTTACCTCACAAGAGCTGCGAACCGGCCTTAGCTAATCAACGACTCCGTCCGTTGTCAACCGGCAAGCTGAGGGTTACAAGTACGGTCATCTCCTGCCAGTCGTATCTAGGCGAGCGGTACAGTGATCCGTGTATACAGTTGTGGAGCTTGTACTTGAAGTGTAATACGCTGTATTACCGTACAAGTATTTAATCCCTTGTTTGTATTTAATGGTAAATATAATACAATTAAACAGATCCATCGTTCTACAGGCTTTCCATATCGACACATAAACAACAGTAAATATTGTTTGCGTTGCATAAAATACAGGGTGGTCCAAAAGTAACAGAACTCTGACGCATCAGAAATATATATATATATATATGTTTTCAGTCAGTACATCTA
>NW_013710898.1:0-422 GCF_000517525.1 Limulus polyphemus | reverse complement strand
CACTTCCCAAGCCTAAAGAAGTTCTCACCTCACTTCCTGAGCCTAAAGAAGTTCTCACCTCACCCCATGAGCCTAAAGAAGTTCTCACCTCACTTCCTGAGCCTAAAGAAGTTCTCACCCCACCCCATGAGCCTAAAGAAGTTCTCACCTCACTTCCTGAGCCTAAAGAAGTTCTCACCCCACCCCCTGAGCCCAAAGAAGTTCTCATTGTATCCCCTGAGCTATAAAACACTCATACAGTTGTTAACGTGTAAATCCTTAATTTTAATGGTGGCGTCATCTAGTTGAAATAGGTGATACTACTATTGATAGAGATTTTTTTTTTTCAAGCCCGAATCATTAGGCTATTAAAATTTAATAAATACAATAGAATCCCATTCACTCAAGCCCATTTCATTGGCAACTTCAAACATCCCACCGAC
>NW_013710897.1:0-422 GCF_000517525.1 Limulus polyphemus | reverse complement strand
ACACCATCTACCGTGGTGGTCATGATCCATCCACTAGTGTTAGTTTGTACACTATCTACCGTGGTGGTCATGATTCATCCACTAGTGTTAGTTTGTACACCATCTATCCTGGTGGTCATGATCCATCCACTAGTGTTAGTTTGTACACCATCTACCGTGGTGGTCATGATCCATCCACTGGTGTTAGTTTGTACACTATCTACCGTGGTGGTCATGATTCATCCACTAGTGTTAGTTTGTACACCATCTACCGTGGTGGTCATGATCCATCCACTAGTGTTAGTTTGTACACCATCTACCGTGGTGGTCATGATCCATTCACTAGTGTTAGTTTGTACACCATCTACCGTGGTGGTCATGATTCATCCTCTAGTGTTAGTTTGTACACCATCTACCGTGGTGGTTATGATCCATCCACTAGT
>NW_013710896.1:0-422 GCF_000517525.1 Limulus polyphemus | reverse complement strand
CAAGTACACATGTTTTACTCGAAGAATGCAGCAAAATGCATGCATACACTTGTAAAACGCAGTTAAAATGCATGCATACACTTGTAAAACGCAGTTAAATGCATGCATACACTTGTAAATACACATGTTTTACTCGAAAAATGCAGTAAAATGCATGCATACACTTGTAAAACGCAGTTAAATGCATGCATACACTTGTAAATACTCATGTTTTACTCGAAAAACGCAGTTAAATGCATGCATACACTTGTAAATACTCATGTTTTACTCGAAAAACGCAGTTAAATGCATGCATACACTTGTAAAACGCAGTTAAATGCATGCATACACTTGTAAATACTCATGTTTTACTCGAAAAACGCAGTTAAATGCATGCATACACTTGTAAATACTCATGTTTTACTCGAAAAAACGCAGTTAAA
>NW_013710895.1:0-422 GCF_000517525.1 Limulus polyphemus | reverse complement strand
ATTTATTTAAACAGTGGGTAAAGGTTGAAGAGTGTAATGTAGTGTTTATTTAAACAGTGGGTAAAGGTTGAAGAGTGTAATATAGTGTTTATAGATTTATTTAAACAGTGGGTAAAGGTTGAAGAGTGTAATATAGTGTTTATAGATTTATTTAAACAGTGGGGGAAGGTTGAAGAGTGTAATGTAGTGTTTATAGATTTATTTAAACAGTGGGTAAAAGTGAAATAAATTGACCAAACAGTAAAAGGTAAACCAACAAATGTAACAGAAAATTTAGTATATAAATATGCCTTGTGTAGCCGGCTAAATAACGACACGTAATGAACTACGTCATCAATATCATATATTATTTGGTAGGTTCTATAGGCAGAGTATTCATGTTGAAATTTAGTTGAATGGACGGCAACTAGAAACACAAGTAT
>NW_013710894.1:0-422 GCF_000517525.1 Limulus polyphemus | reverse complement strand
TTCTGATTCTATCTGTTTGTCAAAAGTATTCTGATTCTATCTGTTTGTCAAAGTTCTTCTGATTCTACCTGTTTGTCAAAGTTCTTCTGATTCTATCCGTTTGTTAAAGTTCTTCAGATTCTATCCGTTTGTCAAAGTTCTTCTGATTCTATCTGTTTGTTAAAGGTCTTCTGATTCTATCTGTTTGTCAAAAGTATTCTGATTCTATCTGTTTATCAAAGCTCTTCTGATTCTATCTGTTTGTCAAAAGTCTTCTGATTCTATCTGTTTGACAATGGTCTTCTGATTCTATCTGTCTGTCAAAGGTCTTCTGATTGTATCTGTTTGTCAAAGGTCTTCTGATTGTATCCGTTTGTCAAAGGTCTTCTGATTCTATCTGTTTGTCAAAGTTCTTCAGATTCTATCTATTTGTCAAATTTCTT
>NW_013710893.1:0-422 GCF_000517525.1 Limulus polyphemus | reverse complement strand
AATTAATCAAACTAATAACCTGAGTGAAACTAGTTATGGCAGGCTTATGCATAAAAACACTATTTGTAATGCTCAATAAAAGTTGATTTGGCTATCCACGGCTATCAGTTACAATTTTACATGGCTCAGCGGTAAATCTGTTAAAACTGGGTTTCGATACCTACGATGGGCAGAGTCCATTGTGTAGCTTTGCGCTTAACAACAAACAAAACAATTGGATAGTTTCACATTAGCAGGAGTGACATCTACTGTCCCAACACAAATATTGTGTTTATAAAGGAACAAGAACGCTCACGTTATACAAAATCACGGAAGGAAGGGTTAAATTAACTTTTATAAACTCAAAATGTCATACAATAACATATTTCGGTACTAAATAAACCATCATTCCTACTTATCAGAAAATATACACCTGGAAAAAA
>NW_013710892.1:0-422 GCF_000517525.1 Limulus polyphemus | reverse complement strand
TAATGTCTATCGTTAAGTTTACAGCTTTCTGAAATTTTATTGTTTACATCTACGATATTATTTTCTTTATGATATGTTTATTAGCTTTGTTGTTTTGTTTTAAGCAAAATAGTTACATAATGGGCTGTTATTACTCTAATCACAGCAGGGATCGAACCCTTAACTTTAGCATAAGTTATACACTTCTCTGCCGAAAGTATCTGGATTTACGGTCAGAGAAGAAATCATTAACCCAGTACCGTGTAGCACCACACTTCGCTTTAATTAGTGTAAAGTATATTCTCTATAGGTTCTGCAAAGTTACCGGCATATCTCGTCTTTGGTGTGTTTCACAAACTCAACCAATTGATGTTTTAAAGTTACCGCGCTATCTCGTCTTTGGTGTGTTTCCCAAACTCAACCAATTGATGCTTTAAAGTTAC
>NW_013710891.1:0-422 GCF_000517525.1 Limulus polyphemus | reverse complement strand
TACCTGTGTGTGTGTATATATATATATATATAGCTTCTTGAACTTGGAACAAAATAAGAACTCCAATATTTTGTTCATGTATATGGTGTGTGTGTATATATATATATTAGTTTATTTAGAAAAGCTAGAAATTAAAGAGAATACATAAGGAAGGATAGCACAAATCTTATGCAGCATATCCAAACCTTAGATGAAATACAATTCAATGTAATTCACGAGTGAGAGAGAGAGAAAACAAAATTGCAGCCATAATACAAACATCCAACACCAGGGCACAAGTCCTTAGGTGGTTCATCATGATATGTGCCCTGGTGTTGAATATTTGTATTATGGCTGCAATTTTTTTTCTTCTCTCTCTCTCATCAATTTACTTTTAATCATATGTATATGTATGTATATATATATATATATATATATATGTA
>NW_013710890.1:0-422 GCF_000517525.1 Limulus polyphemus | reverse complement strand
TATGTTGATGACACATGTGTTGTAAGTATAAACAAACATGAAATACGTTGATGTCACATGTGTTATAAGTTTATATAAGTATGAAATATGTTGATGACACCTGTGTTATAAGTTTATAAAGTATAAAATATGTTGATGACACATGTGTTATAAGTTTATATAAGTATGAAATACGCTGATGACACGTGATATTCGTCTATACAAATATATAATACATGGGTGGCACATGTGATATACATCCAAAGAAACATGAAATACGTTGATGACACGTTTGATATAAATTTAAACAAATATAATTTACGTTGGTGACACGTTTGATATAAATTTAAACAAATAGAATTTACGTTGATGACACGTTTGATATAAATTTAAAGAAATAGAAAATACGTTGATGACACGTTTGATATAAATTTAAAGAAATA
>NW_013710889.1:0-422 GCF_000517525.1 Limulus polyphemus | reverse complement strand
AGTTTTTATAGTAGAGTGGTATTTGTTTTAGTTTTTATTTTACTTCAGTTTTTATAGTAGAGTGGTATTTGCTTTGGTCTTTTATTTTACTTTAGTTTTTATAGTAGAGTGGTATTTGTTTTAGTTTTTTATTCTACTTCAGTTTTTATAGTAGAGTGGTAATTGTTTTAGTCTTTTATTTTACTTCAGTTTTTATAGTAGAGTGGTATTTGTTTTAGTTTTTTATTTTACTTCAGTTTTTATAGTAGAGTGGTATTTGCTTTGGTCTTTTATTTTACTTCAGTTTTTATAGTAGAGTGGTATTTGCTTTGGTCTTTTATTTTACTTCAGTTTTTATAGTAGAGTGGTAATTGTTTTAGTCTTTTATTTTACTTCAGTTTTTATAGTAGAGTGGTATTTGTTTTAGTCTTTTATTTTACTTC
>NW_013710888.1:0-422 GCF_000517525.1 Limulus polyphemus | reverse complement strand
GATGTGATGATGTTAAACTATGAAGTTTCGAGTTATAAATACACAGTAGTCTATTGAATTTAAACAACAAGTTAGATCTATAATTAGGTAAACCACATTTAGACTCAACACACGCCAATAATATGAAGTTGAACCACAGGTTAGATCTACAGACATAGCGTGATAAGAATAAGTTAATCCAAAATTTAGGCTTACTGACACACACTAATGATAATTTGTACCACAGGCTATGATTATAGATGCACGCTAATAACAATAATTTAAATCACTATTTAGACTTATAATACACGCTAATAAGGATAATATTCAACCACAGTTTAAACTAATAAACTTACATTAATACGACATTTTAAAATTCAATGTTCTTAACTAATAGAGGATCTACTTTGAAAGATGTTAAAAAGATGTAATGGTTAATGATA
>NW_013710887.1:0-422 GCF_000517525.1 Limulus polyphemus | reverse complement strand
CGTATCTTAGGACATTGGCTTTATTTGTTTGGTGAACGTTTCGAGCGTATATTACAGTCTGTTCAACGTCGTATCTTAGGATATCAACTTTATTTGTTTGGTGAACGTTTCGAGGGTATATTACAGTGTTCGACGTCGTATCTTAGGATATTGGCTTTATTTGTTTGGTGAACGTTTCGAGGGTATATTACAGTGTTCGACGTCGTATCTTAGGATATTGGCTTTATTTGTTTGGTGAACGTTTCGAGCGTATATTACAGTCTGTTCAACGTCGTATCTTAGGATATCGGCTTTATTTGTTTGAACGTTTCGAGCGTATATTACAGTCTGTTCAACGTCGTATTTTAGAATACCGACTTTGTTTGGTGAACGTTTCGAGCGTATATTACAGTCTGTTCAACGTCGTATTTTAGGATATCGGG
>NW_013710886.1:0-422 GCF_000517525.1 Limulus polyphemus | reverse complement strand
AGTATATATATATATATATATATATATATATATACACCTTAAAAATAAAACTTTAGCAGAACAAGGATATACATTAATTATAAAACTAAACATGAAATTTAAATTATTGTATATTATTTAGAGATTTAAATAAGTATCCTTTTCAGGGTGAATAGAGATAAATGTATGTTGTGCAATATATTAATTATAAAAGCAAAACTATAGATCTAATAAAATATTATGCAAAGATCAAAGCTATGTTAAGAACATTTTACTGTTATACTAAAAATACAATCAACAAAATAGCTGTATTGGTTAAATATTAACATATAGGTATGAAAACTATAATGATGATGACATAAATAATATAATGTCACTCCTCTCCTAGCAACGTACCCTCAGGCGCCAGACAAATTTCGCTGCTCAAAAATAAATTTATAAAC
>NW_013710885.1:0-422 GCF_000517525.1 Limulus polyphemus | reverse complement strand
CCAAACCTGGCTCGTGGAATCATCCTCAAACTCATGATTTGAATGGCCAAACCTGGCTCGTGGACTCATCCTCGGACTGATGATTTCAATGGCCAAACCTGGCTCGTGGAATCATCCTCAAACTAATGATTTCAATGGCCAAACCTAACTCGTGGAATCATCCACAAACTAATGATTTCAATGGGCAAACCTGGCTCGTGGAATCATCCTCAAACTAATGATTTCAATGGCCAAACCTGGCTCGTGGAATTATCCTAGGACTAATGATTTCAATGGCCAAACCTGGCTCGTGGAATCATCCTAGGACTAATGATTTCAATGGCCAAACCTGGCTCGTGGAATCATCCACAAACTAATGATTTCAATGGGCAAACCTGGCTCGTGAAATCATCCTCAAACTCATGATTTCAATGCCCAAGCCT
>NW_013710884.1:0-422 GCF_000517525.1 Limulus polyphemus | reverse complement strand
AACTTTAATCCTTACATTTCTCAGCAACCAAAGTGACATGCATCCAGCATGGCTAATTACTGTTTTGATGTACTTAACTTTCAAAAACTAATAAACATTGTGGCTGATTACACATCATAATACATTCATATCCACTGCTGTTGGACAAATCAAATATTCAAATCAATGTGGGGCACTCTCTAATACATTGTTCAGCCCTTACCAATATCAGTAGAATAAACCAACAGAAGGTATATACATTCAATAAGCCTCATCATAACTCGTTAAATAATATTTAATATGTATCAAGAAATATTGACATGCAATGTAACTGATTACAGAGAGTAACATATTAATGTCAGAAATGCTATTGTCATTCAAACAATGTTCCAACCCATCTCTACTGACCAGTATCACCACATTATTTCTATCAGAAGGGAGAT
>NW_013710883.1:0-422 GCF_000517525.1 Limulus polyphemus | reverse complement strand
ATTGTTATGGGATTCTTTAAATAACGATCCAGTCACTACGAATATTGGATTTGTTATAGTATTAGAAACAACATTGTTATGGGATTCTTTAAATAACGATCCAGTCACTACGAAGATTGGATTTGTTATAGTATTGAAACAACATTGTTATGGGATTCTTTAAATAACGATCCAGTCACTACGAAGATTGGATTTGTTATAGTATTAGAAACAACATTGTTATGGGATTCTTTAAATAACGATCCAGTCACTACGAAGATTGGATTTATTATAGTATTGGAAACAACATTGTTATGGGATTCTTCAAATAACGATCCAGTCACTACGAATATTGGATTTGTTATAATATTAGAAACAACATTGTTATGGGATTCTTTAAATAACGATCCAGTCACTACGAATATTGGATTTGTTATAGTATT
>NW_013710882.1:0-422 GCF_000517525.1 Limulus polyphemus | reverse complement strand
AGTTCATTGGTTCCTAATATTTTACTAACTGTAGTGACAGTTCATTGGTTCCTAATACTTTACTAACTGTAGTGACAGTTCACTGGTTCCTAATGCTTTACTAACTGTAGTGACAGTTCACTGGTTCCTAATGTTTTACTAACTGTAGTGACAGTTCATTGGTTCCTAATGTTTTACTAACTGTAGTGACAGTTCATTGGTTCCTAATACTTTACTAACTGTAGTGACAGTTCATTGGTTCCTAATGTTTTACTAACTGTAGTGACAGTTCATTGGTTCCTAATGCTTTACTAACTGTAGTGACAGTTCATTGGTTCCTAATACTTTACTAACTGTAGTGACAGTTCATTGGTTCCTAATGCTTTACTAACTGTAGTGACAGTTCATTGGTTCCTAATGTTTTACTAAGTGTAGTGACAGTT
>NW_013710881.1:0-422 GCF_000517525.1 Limulus polyphemus | reverse complement strand
TGTCAGACTAAATATATATATGACCTCTTATTATTGAACGACATTTACTGTTGTCAGACTAAATACACACATGACTTCTTATTATTGAACGATATTTACTGTTGTCAGACTAAATATATACATCACCTCTTATTATTGAACGATATTTACTGTTGTCAGACTAAATATATACATCACCTATCATTATTGAACGACATTTACTGTTGTCAGACTAAATATATACATCACCTCTTATTATTGAACGATATTTACTGTTGTCAGACTAAATATATACATCACATCTTATTATTGAACGACATTTACTGTTGTCAGATTAAATATATACATCACCTCTAATTATTGAACCATATTTACTGTTGTCAGACTAAATATATACATCACCTCTTATTATTGAACGTTATTTACTGTTGTCAGACTAAATA
>NW_013710880.1:0-422 GCF_000517525.1 Limulus polyphemus | reverse complement strand
CTCACCAGAAGGTACCGTATGTAACCATGTCAAATTTGTATTCACCAGAAGGTACGGTATGTAACCATGTCAAATTTGTATTCTCCAGAAGGTACCATTTGTAACCATGTCAAATTTGTACTCACCAGAAGGTACCATTTGTAACCATGTCAAATTTGTACTCACCAGAAGGTACCATTTGTAACCATGTCAAATTTGTACTCACCAGAAGGTACCATATGTAACCATGTGTCAAATTTGTATTCTCCAGAAGGTACCATATGTAACCATGTCAAATTTGTATTCTCCAGAAGGTACCGTTTGTAACCATGTCAAATTTGTATTCTCCAGAAGGTACTGTATGTAACCATGTGTCAAATTTGTATTCACCAGAAGGTACCGTATGTAACCATGTGTCAAATTTGTATTCACCAGAAGGTACC
>NW_013710879.1:0-422 GCF_000517525.1 Limulus polyphemus | reverse complement strand
TTGAGCGCCAAGGGCCGCCGGAAAGAATGACTTCTGAAAGCGGCAGAAGCAAAGCGAAAGAACCAATATGGATACGTTGAAAAACGAGCCACAAGTTCGAAAAGATCGAAAAGCTTCTGAAAAAAGTGCTTGACAAAAAATCACTTCTGTGGTAAAATAATCAAGTCGTCAGCTGCAAGGCTGAGGCGCACAGGACCTTGAAAATTGAACAATATCGAAAAACTTGTAACGGAACCTATTTTCGTGTTGGAAAAACACGTTAAACAATTCCAAACAAAGTAATTCACACAGGACGCAAGCGATTGCGTGCTGAGCGAAAAAGATTTAACACTTTTTAAGTGATAAATATCATTTATAAAGAGTTTGATCCTGGCTCAGGACGAACGCTGGCGGCGCGCCTAACACATGCAAGTCGAACGAGC
>NW_013710878.1:0-422 GCF_000517525.1 Limulus polyphemus | reverse complement strand
CGGTGTGACTCGCGAGCTATATTATGTAGTGATAAAGTCGTGTTGGAATTAATTCAGTGTCAGCAGTAGAGAATTAAAAACAGAAAATGTATGTTTTTTTATTAAGATCTTTGCAATTCGTCGAAAATTCCACGATATTACTTGGAAAATATGTTCTTTCTTGTTTGTTTCTGAATCTCGCGCAAAGCTACACGAGGGCTATTCTTTTACCAACGAATACTAGGATTGACCGTCACATTATAACGCCCCCACGGCTGAAACGGCGAGCATGTTTGGTGTAACGGTGATTCGAACCCGCGACCAGCAGATTTGAAGTCGAGCATAAAAAATTAAATAACGAAGGAGAAGTTGTTATTTTGATAAAAAAACAAACAAACAAACTAGACAGTAAGAACGGTTACAACAACATTTATCTTAAGATT
>NW_013710877.1:0-422 GCF_000517525.1 Limulus polyphemus | reverse complement strand
TAGGTAGTCATGCAATGGTATAAAGAATGTCGTAAAATCAGTTAAGAATCATTCAAATGTTATATATAAGTAGTATACAGCCGTAAAGTAACTTATGGAGTAAACATTTACGAATGTTTTTAAATGATTTCAAACATGAAAGTTTTAGAAAAATGTGTTTTTTTTCTAACTTGAACATGATATCTAATTAGATTAATTGGGTGTTTTAAAATTATGGTATAGTTTAAAAATATACTGTATATGCAGAACTTTACCATAATATTAGAATTTTTTAAAGCTACTTCTTCTTTGACGATGTTTAGTTACCTAACGAATGGAGTGGGCCTGGAGACCTTTACAAATATGGTCTCGGACTGCTAAAGTTAGAAAACTATTTGGATTAAAGTATGGAACGTTAAAATCGTATAATAAAAACTGCCTAA
>NW_013710876.1:0-422 GCF_000517525.1 Limulus polyphemus | reverse complement strand
ATTCTGATATCTGCACTATTCACTACAGTGGTACTCTTACCCCAGACCATCTATTCTGATATCTGCACTATTCACTACAGTGGTACTCATACCCTAGACTACCTATTCTGATATCTGCACTATTCATTACAGTGGTACTCATATCCTAGACCACCTATTCTGATATCTACACTATTCATTACAGTGGTACTCATCCCCTAGGCTACCTATTCTGTTATCTACACTATTCATTACAGTGGTACTCATATCCTAGACCACCTATTCTGATATCTACACTATTCATTACAGTGGTACTCATCCCCTAGGCTACCTATTCTGTTATCTACACTATTCATTACAGTGGTATTTGTACCCTAAACCACCTATTCTGTTATCTACACTATTCACTACAGTGGTACTCATCCCCTATACCACCTATTCTG
>NW_013710875.1:0-422 GCF_000517525.1 Limulus polyphemus | reverse complement strand
AACATAAGGTACGGTTGGAAATATTTACGTTTACATATAACCAGCATAAGATACGGTTGGAAATTTATTTACGTTTACATATAACCAACATAAGGTACGGTTGGAAATATTTACGTTTACATATAACCAGCATAAGATACGGTTGGAAATATTTACGTTTACATATAACCAGCATAAGATACGGTTGGAAATATTTACGTTTACATATAACCAGCATAAGGTACGGTTGGAAATATTTACGTTTACATATAACCAGCATAAGGTACGGTTGGAAATATTTATGTTTACATATAACCAGCATAAGGTACGGTTGGAAATATTTATGTTTACCTATAACCAGTATAAGGTACGGTTGGAAATATTTATGTTTACGTATAACCAACATAAGGTACGGTTGGAAATATTTATGTTTACGTATAACT
>NW_013710874.1:0-422 GCF_000517525.1 Limulus polyphemus | reverse complement strand
TAGTCTCTGTCGTAAAGATATTTATACAGAGCTCATTAGGCTTAACAAATGTAATGGAAATCACATTTGTTAGGCCTAATGAACTTTCTTGCTTTGTTACTTCAGTAGTTTTATACTACTGTACATAAAAAATTATAACAAACCAAAACAAAACTTCATCTATTGAAGAAATTACTTAGATCCACGTGATACACCAAATAGAAATGTAAAATATTATTCAGTTAAATGATGTACATATATGAGTGATATTGAAGAAAATAAAGTGGATAAATGACCAGCTTTACCACTCAGCTAGCACAAACGAATTGTTTCTCTTAAAGATAAGTTCAGTAGATCTATAATTAAATAAAAAGTGATTTAAAATCAAACAGGAATTGGTCTTAAAGTACTAAAACTATTATTATTATAAGAGACAAACACTT
>NW_013710873.1:0-422 GCF_000517525.1 Limulus polyphemus | reverse complement strand
TAAATAAAGTCATCATAGGACATATACCATAAATAAAGTCATAATAGGACATATATCATAAATAAAGTCATAATAGGACGTAGATCATAAATAAAGTCATCACAGAACATAGATCATAAATAAAGTCATAATAGAACAAAGATCATAAATAAAGTCATAATAGGACATAGATCATAAATAAAGTCATCATAGAACATATATCATAAATAAAGTCATAATAGAACAAAGATCATAAATAAAGTCATAATAGGACATATATCATAAATAAAGTCATAATAGGACAAAGTTCATAAATAAAGTCATAATAGGACGTAGATCATAAATAAAGTCATAATAGAACATAGATCATAAATAAAGTCATAATAGGTCATATATCACAAATAAAGTCAAAATAGGACATAGATCGTTGCAACAACTAAGTG
>NW_013710872.1:0-422 GCF_000517525.1 Limulus polyphemus | reverse complement strand
ATGTAACAGAAAACATGTTACAGAAGAGAACCATGTAACAGAAAACATGTTACAGAAGAGAACCTTGTAACAGAAAACAAGTTACAGAAGAGAACCTTGTAACAGAAAACAAGTTACAGAAGAGAACCATGTAACAGAAAACATATTACAGAAGAGAACCATGTAACTGAAAAAATATTACAGAAGAGAACCATGTAATATAAAATATATTACAGAAGAGAACCATGTAACAGAAAACATATTACAAAAGAGAACCATGTAACAGAAAATATATTACAGAAGAGAAAAAGATACATCTCTGAAGTTATATGATAATACATTTACAGAACTTACTGGAGTTAAGACACAATATGATGGAGTTGTGTGATCATACAACAAACAACACATTAAAGCTATCTAGAGCCAAGAGGATACATCATTGT
>NW_013710871.1:0-422 GCF_000517525.1 Limulus polyphemus | reverse complement strand
CAAAATATTGTTAAATATTTCTATAGATTCAGAAATATTAGACAAATGAATGATATGACAGCTGGGACAAAACTGTAACTTTGGCTTGTAAAATCTTACCAGTCCTATTATTCGGTAATGTTAAAAACAATAAAAGTGAAATTTTTTCAATGGCAAACCATTAATGGAAAAACAGGTATTTACAAAAGTGAATGTGAATGTAGTTGTATGATAATTTCTCAAACAAAAGGAATTAGAAAATTTTGAATAAACAAACATAGAATAAATGTTAAAAGTCACATATTGACTAGAACTAAAGATAAAATAAGTGATTTTTGTTCATAGGTTTATAAATCATGAAAAAGTACCTTTCACAAATTTAATATGCAAAATGAGTAAAATGTTATTTGTACCATGTTTATCATGTCAAACCATTTTATTTT
>NW_013710870.1:0-422 GCF_000517525.1 Limulus polyphemus | reverse complement strand
TTAGGTTTATTAGGAATTTGTTCTTTTGTGTGAGTAGACAACCATTTTCTGTTCATGTTTACTAGAAATTTGTTCGTTTCTTTGAGTAGACAACCGTTTATTGGTCAGGTTTATTAGGAATATGTTTTTTTGTGTAAGTAGACAACCATTTATTGGTCAGGTTTATTTGGAGTTTGTTATTTTTTATGAGCAGAAAACCATTTATTGGTCAGGTTTATTAAGAATTTTCTTCTTTTGATTGAGTAGACAATCATTTATTGGTCAGGTTTACTAGGAGTTTGTTCTTTTGTGTGAGCAGATAACCATTTATTGGCCAAGTTTACTAGGAATATTTTCATTATTGTGAGTAGTCAGCCATTTATTGGTCAGGTTTATTTGGAATTTGTTATTATGTGTGAGTAGATAACCATTATTTGGTTATA
>NW_013710869.1:0-422 GCF_000517525.1 Limulus polyphemus | reverse complement strand
AATATTCCGTATAGAGACCTTGTTACACACGTAGATTCAACTAAAATACAGTATTGTTGTATAAAAATATTCCGTATAGAGACCTTGTTACACACGTAGATTTATATAAATACTGTATTGTTGTATAACAATATTCCGTATAGAGACTTTGCTACACACATAGATTCAACTAAAATACAGTATTGTTGTATAACAATATTCCGTATAGAGACCTTGTTACACACGTAGATTCAACTAAGATACAGTATTGTTGTATAACAATACTCCGTATAAAGACCTTGTTACACACGTAGCTTCAACTAAAATATAGTATTGTTGTATGAAAATATTCCGTATAGAGACCTGTGTTACACACGTAGATTCAACTAAAATACAGTATTGTTGTATAACAATACTCCGTATAGAGACCTTGTTACACACGT
>NW_013710868.1:0-422 GCF_000517525.1 Limulus polyphemus | reverse complement strand
CGATTATAAAGGGACTAGTGATAATACTGATAACCATGTATATAGTACAGTGACTAGTGATAATACTGATTAGCATATATAGAGTACATTTATTAGTAATAGTAATGATTAGAATATATAGAGTGCAGTGAGTAGTGACAATTATTAATAGCATGTGTAGAGTACAGTGAAGAGTTACAGTACGGATTAACATCTATAAAGTGACTAGTGACAATACTGATTAGCACGTAGGGAGTACAATTATTAGTGACAATACTGATTAGCACGTAGGGAGTACAATTATTAGTGACAATACTGATTAGCTACGTAGGGAGTACAATTATTAGTGACAATACTGATTAGCACGTATGGAGTACAATTATTAGTGACAATACTGATTAGCACGTAGGGAGTACAATTATTAGTGACAATACTGATTAGCA
>NW_013710867.1:0-422 GCF_000517525.1 Limulus polyphemus | reverse complement strand
TGTTATTACACTGGATCTCCTCACTTTACTAACAAGACACTACCCTGTATGACACTTCTTGAATCCAATATTACAGCTGAATTATAAAACTACGCCCGGACGTTAGTGTTATTACACTGGATCTCCTCACTTTACTAACAAGACACTACCCTGTCTGACAGTTCTTGAATCCAATATTATAGGCTTCAATGTTTATTTTAGCCTTCACTCGGTAAAGATGTAGACACTAGCTGCAGGCAACTACTGTTAGTGAAACATACGTCGGACTGGAGGCAGATTTTACATTAATAATTCACCTTATTGTCGTTCCGTGTGGCTAGTAAAGACATTGTTGGATAAGTACCTTTCAAATCAGTTACGATTAGTTATAGACGTTAGAGAAGGTTATAATACGGAAGTTAGAGAAGGTTATAATACTGTTG
>NW_013710866.1:0-422 GCF_000517525.1 Limulus polyphemus | reverse complement strand
CTGTAATACATGGCATAGTTTACTGTAAATACATGGCATAGTTTTACAGTAAATACATGATATAGTTTTACTGTAAATACATGGCATAGTTTTACTGTAAATACATGACATAGTTTCACTGTAAATACATGACATAGTTTTACTGTAAATACATGACATAGTTTTACTGTAAATACATGGCATAGTTTTACTGTAAATACATGATATAGTTTCACTGTAAATACATGAAATAGTTTCACTGTAAATACATGATATAGTTTCATTGTAAGTACATGAAATAGTTTTACTGTAAATACATGACATAGTTTTACTGTAAATACATGAAATAGTTTCACTGTAAGTACATGATATAGTTTCACTGTAAGTACATGACATTAGTTTTACTGTAAATACATGGCATAGTTTCACTGTAAATACATGAC
>NW_013710865.1:0-422 GCF_000517525.1 Limulus polyphemus | reverse complement strand
CCAGATTCCGGCGTTGTATTATGTTGAGTATTAGCGTACATGGAAAACCAAATTCAGGTGAAATATTGTGTTCATTACATATTACGTGGTTAGCCAGATTCCGGCGTTGTATTATGTTGAGTATTAGCGTACATGGTAAACCAAATTCAGGTGGAATATTGTGTTCATTACATATTACGTGGTTAGCCAGATTCCGGCGTTGTATTATGTTGAGTATTAGCGTACATGGAAAACCAAATCCAGGTGGAATATTTCATTGCATACACACTAATAAGTGGTAAATCAAATTATACAGTTTGTAGTGGCTCGGCGGTAATCTTTCGGATTCGTAGTGCTAGAATTCGGAGTTCGATTTCCACGGTGGACACAACTAAGACATTTAGCCCATTATGAACCTTTGTGCTAAAACAAAGAAACTTATC
>NW_013710864.1:0-422 GCF_000517525.1 Limulus polyphemus | reverse complement strand
ACACTATATTTAACCTTCGGTAAAATAATCCCGAAACTAACCGTTTTAACGCGCCTTTATTTGCTTAACACTGCAAATTCCTAATCGATTACTCCAATACTTGCCCCCCTCCCGGTAAGTCAGCGATTAGTCTGAGAGCTATTAACGCTAAAAATCGTGTTTCGATACTCGAGGTGAGTAGAGCACAGTTACTCCATCATGCATATTTGTACAGTAATAAACACTAATATTTTGGCTATAACTCTTTCTCACTATCAAATAGCATGATTTCAATTATTTTCTTATTTCAAGAAATTAGTCTAATTTTAGGTTTAAAATATTTGGTTACATTGTCATATTCCGAATATACAAAGAGTCCCTTATAAAAAATTAGGTACAACAACACATAGAATATATAGTGACGCATATCTTACCTAGCTTAT
>NW_013710863.1:0-422 GCF_000517525.1 Limulus polyphemus | reverse complement strand
GAAAGATATTAGAATTATCATTCTTGAAAGATAGAGCAAAGTTGTTGTTGGTTTTTATTCTAGGAGTGATCTGTATATGCTCAGTTGTCTCTCAAATTATTTTCAAAGCCATGTTAAATAGAGCATTGTCAAGTGTGATCTTAAATAAGTACGATGTTTCCCAGAAGGAGGGTGAACAACCAACAACAATAAAATATGACTTAATTAATATTTATATTTAGGCTTAAAAATAATTAATATGAAATAAAACATTAAGCAGGCGAAAATACTCATTTGATAAGGACTGACCTCAGACATTAGTTGAGATTAAATTGTAATGTGCGTTCTATATAAAATCTCTACTAAGTGAGATTCATAAACTCATGTCAAACAGACGTTGAAAATAGCTCTTTAACACACACACACACATATTTAAAATTAAA
>NW_013710862.1:0-422 GCF_000517525.1 Limulus polyphemus | reverse complement strand
ATCTTTAACTTCCTTTTCAGTTTATAATTTGCTTCACACCGTTTATAGGTCTACCGTCTTTAACTTCCTTTCCAGTTTATAGTTTGTTTCACACCGTTTATAGGTCTACCGTCTTTAACTTCCTTTCCAGTTTATAGTTTGTTTCACACCGTTTATAGGTCTACCGTCTTTAACTTCCTTTCCAGTTTATAATTTGTTTCACACTGTTTATAGGTCTACCGTCTTTAACTTCCTTTTCAGTTTATAATTGGTTTCACACTGTTTATAGGTCTGACGTTTTTAACTTCCTTTCCAGTTTATAATTTGTTTCACACTGTTTATACGTCTGACGTATTTAACCTCCTTTCCAGTTTATAATTTGTTTCACACTGTTTATAGGTCTGACGTCTTTAACTTCCTTTTCAGTTTATAATTTGTTTCAC
>NW_013710861.1:0-422 GCF_000517525.1 Limulus polyphemus | reverse complement strand
CGTGGAAAAATCAACTTCCAATGGCTAGGCGTATGTTAGAAACGTGGTAATTTTTGTGGAAAAATCAGCTTCCATGGCTAGGCATATGTCAGAAACGTGGTAATTTTTTGTGAAAAAATCAGCTTCCATGGCTAGGCATATGTCAGAAACATGGTAATTTTTGTGGGAAAATTTCATGAATCTGCTTTGTGCTAAACAGCTTAACTAAGAAATACATTTCTGAAAAATTAAGCATTTTCCAGTGTATATACTAGTCAGAACATGAATAACATACCACACAAACATATAAACTATTACTCACAGAAATAAGAATTAACATATAACAAAGCTTCAAGAAAAAAACCTAGGTTACATAACCTTTAATAAACCAAACTAAAACTTCTGTCTTTCACAGTTCAATGAAAATTTTCATTCACTCCGTC
>NW_013710860.1:0-422 GCF_000517525.1 Limulus polyphemus | reverse complement strand
AAAATAATTGGGCAAGTATTTTCACATATTCAGCAACTTCGACTGTGCTTAAGCTTTGCTTTAGAAACTTCCTTTTGATATGACACTCCATATCTGTTTGATTAGATTCTGCAATCGTAGATGGTACAACACTAGTAGTAACATGTGTGGACCAGATTGGTTCGTCTATTCCTAATATTGATGCATTTTTACGGAGACAAATTGAACAGTGGGGGCCTGGTCCCCCACTATTCAATCTGTTCCAATAAAAATGCATCAAAATTATGAAACTATTTTCTGGAAAAACAGGAGAATGTATAAAACTTAATTCAGATTCCAAGAGCTTCCAGGGCCCTAAGGCGAACCTTGGGCCACGGCCATAACGGGTGCGCCTATGGTGCACAATCCCTCTCTTCGTTCGGTCAAATAAACTTTGGGTCCCC
>NW_013710859.1:0-422 GCF_000517525.1 Limulus polyphemus | reverse complement strand
ACAGTTCGTACCTTATCTTAACTCACAACCTGTATCTGGTTTGGAAACCTGTAACTCATACTTTATTTTCAAAACACGATCTCTCCTTTTTTAACAATATATACTGTTAAAATAAATCTATTGTACTCAAACACAAGTTTAACTTTAACCAAATACCATTCAATACGTTTCCCTATTTGGACAAACGTCAGCACCCATAGGAGTTAATAAAGAGTTAATTGTGCTAATATGGAAACAGTTACATAGTATGTTAAAGGATAATATAGAAACAGTTACATAGTATGTTAAAGGATAATATGGAAACAGTTACATAGTATGTTAAAGTTGTGCTAATATGGAAACAGTTACATAGTATGTTAAAGGATTGTGCTAATATGGAAACAGTTACATAGTATGTTAAAGGATTGTGCTAATATGGAAAC
>NW_013710858.1:0-422 GCF_000517525.1 Limulus polyphemus | reverse complement strand
CAAACAATACATTTGGAGCTATTTAACGTCTATACGGAGTAGAATATAATCAATACATTTTTTTATTGCGGGTTGTCTAAATATGTAATATATTATCTTCTGGTAGCATTCAGTTGCTGCTAATAAATGTTTTGTAGAAAAGTTGCTAAATAGTCATTCACTTACATTTTGAAACTTTTATTACTTTTTGTAAATATAAAAGACACGTGAGATTATTGTTCACCACAATCCAGGTGATCTGAAGTCAGACCGGTAAACACATTTCTCAGGTTAACTGAAATTGGATAGAAGCAAAATACACCGTGAAACTATATCTTAAAAACAAATGGAAACAGTAGAAAATCGGAATTGAATGAAAAACACATAACAACTGGTTGTACTTTTATTCCGCTATTGTCGAAACAAAATCACTTGCTACTTAA
>NW_013710857.1:0-422 GCF_000517525.1 Limulus polyphemus | reverse complement strand
GATCAGAAAGTTTCACCTAATTAGAACTTGTATGGTGATATCCTAAGATCAAAGCTAAGTCTAATTCGTATGATGATTTCCTATGGCCCTACTGTAAAATCTCATCATAGAAACTCTACTTAGCTGGGGCTGTAAAATCTCACATACAAATTCTACTAAGATAGGACCATAGGATATCACCATACAAAGTCTACGTGGCTGAAACTTTAAAATCTCACTATATATTAAGTCGACTTAATATGGAGATAGTCTACGGTCCCTTCTAAGTAGACAGTGTGTGGCGAAAGTTTAGAGTTTCAGCTAAGTAGACTATGTATAGCGATATCCTACAATAATTTCTAAATAGACTTTGAATGATGATATCCTATGGTCCATTCTAAGTAGACTTTGTATGATAAGATTTTACAGCCACAGCTAAGTTT
>NW_013710856.1:0-422 GCF_000517525.1 Limulus polyphemus | reverse complement strand
ATACATGTTACGGTTAACCATTCTGGTAGAGTGTTTCTCGATAAATTATCTAATCCAAGTATTCACTACTGACAGACTAGCCATAGGTTTTATCTTTAATACTACCAATTATACAATTATTACATATCACATTAATGTTCTCCCCTGGGATTAGGCCTAGAAACAATCTCAAAAAGTTTTTACAACTAAGGGCGCACTGCAAAATTCAACGACACTAATCTGCGCTGGAAGTAATACGACCTCACTGTTTGTTCAACGCTGACTGCAAATGTAGAACGTTTTGTCGGTATTTCCAAGATGGAGGTCAGGCCGGTTATCTTTATCGGGATCTGGGAGGGTCAAGTTTGATTGTCTACATATTCCCCCATGGAGGTCAGTCTGGTTCTCTTTATCGGGAACTGGGAGGGTCAAGTTCGATTGTC
>NW_013710855.1:0-422 GCF_000517525.1 Limulus polyphemus | reverse complement strand
ATAACATATTATTAAATAACTATTTGGAATTTTGATGAAAGGATATCAATTTTGAAAGACTTACACCGAGGGCATCTTTGTAATGAAATATGAGGAAAACAATTTTTTTTCAAAATTCTGGCAAAAACAACTGCTTAGGTAAAAATATGAATTTTTTTGGAAAATGGAAAAAAGTACTTTTGACGCAAAATTGATATACAAATATCGGATAGTGCTTATTTGGTAGGAAAACTCAAATTTCAGACATTACAGCATTAACGAAAAATATTATGTCCCGTGAAAAGCAAAAAAAAAAAATTAACTTTTTTTCTAACCCAGAGTAAAAACAATCCAAAAGGTGCAGTTAATTTTATAAGAGGTCATGGCCTTTTAGATGTTGGGATTTCGTTTGAATAATCTTATTTTAAATGTATTCTTTGTTT
>NW_013710854.1:0-422 GCF_000517525.1 Limulus polyphemus | reverse complement strand
ACAATGGCTATCACGCGGTCACTAGTGACTGGAATCATGGCTATCATATTATACGGTAACTGTGACTAGGACAATGGCTATCATTCGGTCACTGTGACTGGAATCATGGCTATCGTATCATACGATAACTGTGACTAGAACAATGGCTATCACGCGGTCATTGTGACTTGAATCATGGCTATCATATTATACGGTAACTGTGACTAGGACAATGGCTATCATTCGGTCACTGTGACTGGAATCATGGCTATCATATCATACGGTAACTGTGACTAGAACAATGGCTATCACGCGGTCATTGTGACTTGAATCATGGCTATCATATTATACGGTAACTGTGACTAGGACAATGGTTATCATTCGGTCGCTGTGACTGAAATCATGGCTATCATATCATACGGTAACTGTGACTAGGACAATGA
>NW_013710853.1:0-422 GCF_000517525.1 Limulus polyphemus | reverse complement strand
GCCTACCTGTAAACCCACACAATATCCTACCTGTAAACCCACACAACATCCTACCTGTACACCCACACAATATCCTACCTATAGACCCACACAATATCCTACCTGTAAATCCACACAACCCACACAATATCCTACCTGTAAACTCACACAATATCCTACCTGTACACCCACATAATATCCTACCTGTAAACCCACACAATATCCTACCTGTAAACCCACACAACATCCTACCTGTAAACCCACACAACATCCTACCTGTAGACCCACACAATATCCTACCTGTAGACCCACACAATATCCTACCTGTAAACCCACGCAACATCCTTCCTGTAAACCCACACAATATCCTACCTGTAGACCCACACAACATCCTACCTGTAGACCCACACAATATCCTTCCTGTAGACCCACACAACATCCTA
>NW_013710852.1:0-422 GCF_000517525.1 Limulus polyphemus | reverse complement strand
CAGCAAGTTACGACAATGTTTTGTAACGTAGGCCTGCAGCAAGTTACGACAGTGAACAGATGTCGAATGTTTTTTGTCTTCTTCCGTTTGAATGTAGTTTATGCAAAATTTTCTGTAATTATGAGAAAAACTGCCTTCTACTTTGCATAAATTATAGGTTTTTAAGGTAATATATTTCAAGTTTAAATCAATTTCTTCTACGAACATTCAAGATAAATGCATTCAGTAAGTTATCGAACAGAAACTCGCCTACGAATGTTTTTTTGATTCTAGAAACGAATGGAAATGTTTTTTTTCTGAACTGTTATAAAACTGATATATTTCCTTTTTAAACACGCTATATAGTATCCAGTCAACTTTATGTGAATTTTTGATCATGGTCTAAACGTCAAAAACACATATCGACTAATTTGACATATACA
>NW_013710851.1:0-422 GCF_000517525.1 Limulus polyphemus | reverse complement strand
TTCCAATGTTCATAGTTTATAACATGTTTTAATTAATAGGGGATGTTATTTCTAGAAAATATAATCAAACATAATTGATTAATATAGAAACACGATGTTCTAATGTTCATTACTATTACAGTGTATGAAAGCCTATTTTTGTGTAGGGTCAGTAAGTTATATAATCTTTACAAATAATCAAGTTCATAGTTCACAAATGTCGGTTTCTTATCTTGTTTCATAGATGACCATCTCTAATTCAGAGTATTCAAAATAATTGGCTCTTGTTATTATTTTTTATGTTTCAGACTATGTTGATAAGTGTTCAAGATATGCTGTTTGGTTACATGGTTCCATATAGCCATAATCTAAAGGTATCAGATGGTGTCCGGGGAATCTAGAAGTCAAGAACTGTTTGTGTTTCACAAGAACCTAAATAACCA
>NW_013710850.1:0-422 GCF_000517525.1 Limulus polyphemus | reverse complement strand
CTACCACATGAGCCAATTAGTGGAAACAACGTTTTATAAAACAATGAAAACTACCACTTGAGTCAATAAGTGGAAACAACGTTTTATAAAGCAATGAAAACTACCACTTGAGTCAATAAATGGAAACAACGTTTTATAAAACAATGAAAATTACCACTTGAGCCAGTTAGTTCTGTATTGTTATTTATAATTTCTATACAAGGAGATTGAATATCAATACTGAAAAATATCTTAAAATAACCACTAATAATTAATTTAAGAAAAATTGAAAATAATCTTATATAATTCGGTGCAAAAATTGAAAATAAAGACAATTTTTTCTTTTTTTGCTCAACCCTAAACCTCTCCCACTATGTATCTATGACATCTAGTTGGTCCAAGTAATATATATATATATATATATATATATATATATAATAAAC
>NW_013710849.1:0-422 GCF_000517525.1 Limulus polyphemus | reverse complement strand
TTTATATATCCTAGTTATCAACTGGACATTGTAATGGAAGATATAGTTAGACGATATATTTTATATATACTAGTTATCAACTGGATATTGTAATGGAAGATATAGTTAGACGATATATTTTATATATACTAGTTATCAACTGGATATTGTAATGAAAGATATAGTTAGACGATATATTTTATATATGCTAGTTATCAACTGGACATTGTAATGGAAGATATAGTTAGACGATATATTTTATATATTCTAGTTATCAACTGGACATTGTTATGGAAGATATAGTTAGACGATATATTTTATATATGCTTGGTATCAACTGGACATTGTTATGGAAGATATAGTTAGACGATATATTTTATATATGCTAGTTATCAACTGGACATTGTTATGCAGGATATAGTTAGACGATATATTTTATATAT
>NW_013710848.1:0-422 GCF_000517525.1 Limulus polyphemus | reverse complement strand
AAAAAAATCCTGTAGTGATGGATTTGAGTGTATGATCCGATGTTTGACGTACAACTGAAGGTAGATGAAAATTAAAGTGGGTGTACAGAAGTTAACATCCTCACGCGCGCGTCTCACGATGTGATTTTAATATTTGATTTTACCTTACAATATAATCCCACCATTTATTTTTTACCTTGTCTCTCTTGTAAATGTGTCTACTTATCTGTTTTTTTTTTTTTGGTCGTTATTGAACACGAGTGACTAGAGTAACTTGCTTTGTCGATAACTTAACACTTATTTTTTTTCTGAACCAAACTGCTCTGAAATATCATGCCTTTTTTTTCTCTCTCTCTATTCTAGGTTATTGTCGAGAGGTTCCCTAACGAAAATAGCCTACCAGAAATGGATAACTGCAAATTTCTTGTATCGCAGGAAATGAC
>NW_013710847.1:0-422 GCF_000517525.1 Limulus polyphemus | reverse complement strand
CAGTATGTGGCACTGTTTGTAAGTAGTAGTCAGCACATGTATATAAACTAACTCTGTTATATTTTATTGCAATAGGATCTTCTGTGACAATTCCTCTTAATACTCACAGTTGTAATATTATATAAGTATAACACTTTGGTGCTACTATAACGTGTAGTATACACATATATTTACACTATAGCGTGCAGTCTACACAGATACTATCATGATCACTGTTTCAATTTTTGTTTACTTGGAACTGGCACCATTTATTACAAATAATGCTTTTAAACCAATATAGGACAAAATACCATGACATAATGCTTTTGGGGCAAATATAATTAGAATGAAATAAATTCCAACAATCAAAACTAGCATAATTATAACCTAAATTTAAGGTATTTAAGGTATTAAGCAGTATGGTTCCTGCTGGCAGTTAGTAG
>NW_013710846.1:0-422 GCF_000517525.1 Limulus polyphemus | reverse complement strand
CCATAATATAAAGTTTGCTCAATGTCTCATTTGAAATAAAGTTAAATCCTTGCTGTGATTTTGCAAGGTATATAAGGCCAGTGATTTCAAACTCTGGTTTAATGTGGCACAGGCAAAAAAAATGGAGACCCATATACCCTGGATTGTATGTCAGTCCATCACAGGTTAATATTTAAATTGCACTATTTACTTTTACTAATCTATCATAATAATACAGTCCATTTACTTAACAATTGAATATAAAATTATATACATATATATATATATATACTTTCTTACTTGTGTAAGTTAACCTCTGTTTTCACAATAATTCATTATTTACTGTGCAAACTGTACAGTTGTGTCTTATGGACAAGTAAATCATGCTGCAACAAAGGGTGAACAATTTGGAGAAATTTATTAGGTTCTCAAAAAACTGTCAC
>NW_013710845.1:0-422 GCF_000517525.1 Limulus polyphemus | reverse complement strand
TATATATATATATATATATATATATATATATATATATATACACGCTACGTCCATTCTAGTAAGGTGGTGGTAAAGTTCTCTTTCAACAATTTACTCTCGCCATCGACGATATGTATGTGAAAGATATTCTATCGATTTTTTTCTGAAGAAACACACCTATATATATATATATTCCACGATTAAACACTTGAATGCTAGTTGTTTAATGTCATATGGTCTGTTCTTCAGATAAAATCCTTCTAATTCTATGACGGCCATGGTCATGATAATAAATGAGTATATATATTTAGTGAAACATTAGTTTTAACTTACTTTGATACAAAAACTATATCTCTATCTTCAAGAAACAGACCTGTCCTCAGACACAACTGTTCAGGCATTTGCAGTTTCAAATCGACGAAATGGTTGTCACGTTGCATCTT
>NW_013710844.1:0-422 GCF_000517525.1 Limulus polyphemus | reverse complement strand
GCAATTTTTTTTTTTCTAAAAGCACCTGAATAAACACATATTCAGATATCTATGGTATGATATAACATAAAGAACTAAAAATGGAAAACCAGAAAAGACTTAAACACAATTATTATCATCCTTGTCTATTTTTGTACTGTTATCATTAAATAATAATAGCCATAAATCCAGAGCATACAAGCTCATCATGATTCTTGGAATAAAGTGCAAATCTGGTTCATAATCAAAAAACTGCAAGAAACAATAAAGGTCCTAATATATTTATTGTTAACAAACGAACAGTAATTTAACTGAAACAATGTTAATACCTAAAAACCCAACACAGTAATTTATTGAGGAACAATTTTGATACTTAAAAATTGAAAAGAGTAATCTACTGAAAATAATGAAGCTAATAGGAGAGTTCTAAAAGTGATAAAAAA
>NW_013710843.1:0-422 GCF_000517525.1 Limulus polyphemus | reverse complement strand
GAACGTTTGAAACTGGGCTTATTATGGAATAACTAACAACGAACATTTCAAACTGGGCTTATTATGGAATAACTAACAATGAACGTTTGAAACTGGGCTTATTATGGAATAACTAACAACGAACGTTTGAAACTGGGCTTACTATGGAATAACTAACAACGAACGTTTCAAACTGGGCTTATTATGGAGTAACTAACAACGAACGTTTGAAACTGGGCTTATTATGGAGTAACTAACAACGAACGTTTGAAACTGGGCTTATTATGGAATAACTAACAACGAACATTTCAAACTGGGCTTATTATGGAATAACTAACAACGAATGTTTCAAATTGGGCTTATTATGGAATAACTAACAACGAACGTTTGAAACTGGGCTTATTATGGAATAACTAATAACGAACGTTTCAAACTGGGTTTAT
>NW_013710842.1:0-422 GCF_000517525.1 Limulus polyphemus | reverse complement strand
TGTATCTTGTAGCTATGTCTGTGTATCTTGTAGTTAAGTCTGTGTATTTTGTAGTTATGTCCGCGTATCTTGTAGTTAAGTCTGTGTATCTTATAGCTATGCTGGCTACAGTCTTGACGAGTGAGAGGTATAACAAGAGGTGGTTACGGTTCACTCTCAACATCATTCACGTCTGGAAGCATGGACCGACAGTTCTAAGAAGTAAAATATTCTTGTGGGTCAGAGTAGAGAACATCAACTGTAAGTGTCCGAAACTTGATATTAGGAAGTCATACCTCATTCTCGGTAAGTATTTGTAAGTTTGACTTGAGTTTAATACTAGTCTTTCATAGAGTTAACATATCCAGCTGAATTATAGTTGACAACATACTCAGCTGAATTATAGTTAACAACATACTCAGCTGAATTATAGTTAACAACAT
>NW_013710841.1:0-422 GCF_000517525.1 Limulus polyphemus | reverse complement strand
ACGGTTCAAACAGTCATAACTAGAAGTCATACGGGTCACAAAGCCATAACTACAAGTCATTTAATAATAGCTTCTAAAGTCATGCAGGCCAAACAGACATAACTACAAGTAATGCAGGTCAAACAACCATAACTACAAGTAATGCAGGTCAAACAGCCATAACTACAAGTAATGCGGGTCAAACAACCATAACTACAAGTAATGCAGGTCAAACAGACATAACTACAAGTAATGCAGGTCAAACAACCATAACTACAAGTAATGTAGGTCAAACAGACATAACTACAAGTAATGCAGGTCAAACAACCATAACTACAAGTCATTCAGGTCAAACAACCTTAACTACAAGATCATATTGAAGATTGATAAAGAAAATTTGGTCGTATTTCGACAAATCACATTGAATGAGATTTAAAAAATAT
>NW_013710840.1:0-422 GCF_000517525.1 Limulus polyphemus | reverse complement strand
ATCTGATATACATATACCAACCACAGGTTATGTGTAGTGTGGTGAATGTTGATTATCTGATATACATATACCAACCACTGGTTATGTGTAGTGTGGTAAATGTTGATTATCTGATGTACATATACCAACCACCAGTTATGTGTAGTGTGGTAAATGTTGATTATCTGATGTACATATACCAACCACCGGTTATGTGTAGTGTGGTGAATGTTGATTATCTGATATACATATACCAACCACCAGTTATGTGTAGTGTGGTAAATGTTGATTATCTGATTTACATATACCAACCACTGGTTATGTGTAGTGTGGTAAATGTTGATTATCTGATATACATATACCAACCACTGGTTATGTGTAGTGTGGTGAATGTTGATTATCTGTTATACATATACCAACCACCGGTTATGTGTAGTGTGGTA
>NW_013710839.1:0-422 GCF_000517525.1 Limulus polyphemus | reverse complement strand
CCACTGTCTGATTCATTGATCACAACAGCTCGTGGCTACGACTATACACCCCTGTCTGATTGATGTATCACAACAGCTCATGGCTACGATTATACACTCCTGTCTGATTGATTTATCACAACAACTCATGGCTACGATTATACACTCCTGTCTGATCGATTTATCACAACAACTCATGGCTACGATTATGCACCCCTGTCTGATTCATTTATCACAACAGCTCGTGGCTACGATTATACACCCCTGTCTGATTGATTTATCACAACAGCTCATGGCTACGATTATACACCCCTGTCTGATTCATTTATCACAACAGTCGTGGCTACGACTATACACTCCTGTCTGATTGATTTATCACAACAGCTCATGGCCATGACTATACACCCCTATCTGATTCATTTATCACAACAGTTCGTGGCTAC
>NW_013710838.1:0-422 GCF_000517525.1 Limulus polyphemus | reverse complement strand
GGTAAATACCACAATGATTGAGTTTTGGTAAATACTACATTGATGGAGTTTTGGTAAACACTACAGTGATTGAGTTTTGGTAAATACTACAGTGATTGAGTTTTGGTAAATACTACATTGATGGAGTTTTGGTAAATACTACAGTGATTGAGTTTTGGTAAATACTACAGTGATTGAGTTCTGGTAAATATTACAGTGATTGAGTTTTGGTAAATACTACATTGATGGAGTTCTGGTAAATACTATATTGATGGAGTTTTGGTAAATACTACAGTGATTGAGTTTTGGTAAATACTACAGTGTTTAAGTTCTGGTAAATACTACAGTGATTGAGTTTTGGTAAATACTACAGTGATTGAGTTCTGGTAAATACTACAGTGTTTGAGTTCTGGTAAATACCACAGTGATTGAGTTTTGGTAAA
>NW_013710837.1:0-422 GCF_000517525.1 Limulus polyphemus | reverse complement strand
CATCTTCAGGGAACATCACCATAGAAATAAATACATCACAAAAACCAAAGGCTGGAACCTCAAAGGAAAAGCTGCAAAACAAAACGGGTGTTTGTGTTTAAAGATATGTTTAGTACAGTGGAAGAAATTTTTTTTTTTTGATACAAAAATTTGGCAAAAAGTTCATTCAAACACTAGCTTTATTTTTCAAGTACAGTGCATTTCATTTAGAAGCCCTTGATCACATAGCTGGGACTAACTGTTTGATTGAACATAAAAAGTCAATCCTTCTTCCCCAAATATAGTTTACTTGAAAAATAACGGATTTGTGCTGAATTTCACCTTATCAAAGTTTTGTTAGAGTAATTACACAGTGCAACATTTTATTTATAGTTTTACTACATTTGTAAAGACATAAATCTCAACTTCAAAAACTGGAGAAA
>NW_013710836.1:0-422 GCF_000517525.1 Limulus polyphemus | reverse complement strand
TTTGTCTCCTGTATGTTCTCTCTTCCCTTTAACCAAGACCCTCTAATGATTTGTCTCATTTGTTCTCTCTTCCCTTTAACCAAGATCCTCTAATGATTTGTCTCCTTTGTTCTCTCTTCCCTTTAACCAAGATCCTCTAATGATTTGTCTCCTTTGTTCTCTCTTCCCTTTAACCAAGATCCTCTAATGATTTGTCTCCTTTGTTCTCTCTTCCCTTTAACCAAGATCCTCTAATGATTTGTCTCCTTTGTTCTCTTTCCCACTCCTCCTTACCATCTCGTTCACCAATTGGGAATCGGCTTTGTAAATGTAAGGTTCAAAGATGAACTATGATAAGCTTAGGAAATTTAAAAAATATTTTGAAACCTGGAAAAAGTATTTAGTACACAGAAAGTAATATATATATATATATATATATATAT
>NW_013710835.1:0-422 GCF_000517525.1 Limulus polyphemus | reverse complement strand
AAAATATACGGATCTTTGACAATATGTGTTTAAGACTGTCATATGGAATAGATAGTAGCTACGTTTTTATTGCAATAGTGACTTAGATTAATTCAGTTCTTAAAACATTTTTGGTAAGTTGAGAAGTAAGCTTTGGTGTAATGCTTGTTACAATTTCATTAGGTTAAAGAAAAAATGTATCATGTTTACTACTCATAAGATCCGGGAGGTTGAATTAGAAAGTTTCATATAAAATCAAATGACCTCATAGGTTGTGCCCTTACTCTCGGTTCAATGTGTTCTATCTGAACAGACCAGTCTTTCATGGGAATATAGATGACAAAGTGTGACAGTCATAGACTCGTTTAGCATAAGAAGGAAACAACACACTCACTTGGCATAAGAAGTATACAGATGACGAGTCATAATAACCATGGATTCAC
>NW_013710834.1:0-422 GCF_000517525.1 Limulus polyphemus | reverse complement strand
TACACGGATCACTGTTGAGTACACTGATCACTATTGAGTACACTGATCACTACTGATTATTATTGATTACATGGATCACTGTTGAGTACACTGATTATTATTGATTACTCTGATCACTATGATTGTTGTCTACCTTAGCAATGGATTTTTGTGTGTGAAGAGAACTAACATTTAAGCAGTTTTATAAATCATCTTAAACAGTGGGGCAATCCCAGAAAGAAAAGAAGATGGAAATAAGCGTGGGGGGGGGGGTACAGTACTTACGTCTACGATAATTTGGAATAACTAAAAGTTACGTCTTTGATTTTCTACAACGTTTATTTACAGTTTTCAATAATTCGTATAGTTTAGACTCGAAAAAAAATTTGCTTCATAAGATAAAAATACCTTTTTTCAACCATCGTACGCCCTCCCCAGTGGCA
>NW_013710833.1:0-422 GCF_000517525.1 Limulus polyphemus | reverse complement strand
GGTAATATAATTAAGCGAATATCTTATTTTTCTCTTTCTTGGACTTGTACATTTCGAAAAAATAAAGTTGAAACCCGCCCCGAAAAATTAGAAGTTAAACTAAACGTTTTTCAAAAAAATGGGATAAGGTTTACGATACTCTCATGATGACAAAATACACATATAAACACACCTTCACACACGCTTAAAGAGCCTATCATCACAGGTATAGCTCAAGAGACCCATAAGCCTTGCTCGTTTTCTCACGATAGGTTAGGTTAGTACTTAAGATGGGAAAAACGTCAGCTGTTCCCACATGAACGAAGTGATCTCCTTCCTTTTAATAGTGATTTGCCGTCTTTTCTTCTTGTTATTGTTTATACTGATGTAATTGTTGTTCTTGTAATACGATCTTCTTGTATGTTCTTTCTATTTGAAATTTG
>NW_013710832.1:0-422 GCF_000517525.1 Limulus polyphemus | reverse complement strand
TACTAAAACTTGAGAAATATGCTTATCCGAACACAACTACTAGACTGACCACTTGATGACTTGGAACCAACACCATATTCTTGAGGGAGGTAAACTCTGGAAAATCATAAAATATATTCTATCCTTACACAACTAAAAGCCTGACCATCTGATGAACTGGGACCAAACAAGTCCCTAACAAAGCAAAACACTAAAAATTGAAAATCGCCTCTATACAAACACAACTATCAGACTGAACACTTGATAACCTAGGTCCAACACCAAGTTCTTGAAAAAGCTAAACACTAAAAAAAAATCCAACATTTAGGCAACAGAACACAACTACCAGACTTGACCACTCGATGAACTTGGATCAACACCAAATCGTTCACAAACCTAAAACCAAAAGGAAAGATCAAAGAATCTTTTTATAGTAAGATATA
>NW_013710831.1:0-422 GCF_000517525.1 Limulus polyphemus | reverse complement strand
ATTAACTAGATAATACTCTGTACTGGAAATATTATCATTCGATAGATTAAAACTTTGCCTTTATATTGGTTCTAAATGATATAATATAAAACACCATAGAGAACTATTGGCAATTTGTGAATAAGAAGATGTGACAGATGGGTGTGGCAAGTTGGTCTGATTTTCTAGTTTATGATACCCTAAATAAATAAGACTGAAGGCTATAAAAGCTAGACTTTGCTTTAGTAATATCTATATTATAATGAGTAATTTACATTAAGCTCCGTACTTCAGAGATGGGTGGTAAATATATTGGAGAAGGGGAATATCTAGAGAACAAATTTCATAATTATTATACTAGGGGGGATTGAGGATTCATTTAAACATATTTTATAAAAGTAAGAATTTAAAACTTATATAATATTAAAATTTGATTTATTAAC
>NW_013710830.1:0-422 GCF_000517525.1 Limulus polyphemus | reverse complement strand
CCTTGAGGGTGTGCACCTGGGTATTATTACTTATCTTATTCACGTGCGTGTGCGCATGTGCATCTTGTTAATGAGGCAAGGTAGCGAAAAATCACATAGAAAAGAAGTGATTCCTTGTATTTCAAATAGAAATCATAAACAAACATGCACGTGCGTGCGCGTATGCGCGTGCAAATCATTTTAATGAGGCAAGCAAGCGAAAAACCGCATAGAAGAGAAGTGGTTCCTTATATAACAACTTCTAATATTTAGAAAAGCCAGTGTGTTTGGCTTCCTTGCCTCATTAAAAAGATGCGCACACGTACGCGGATAAGTAATAACACCCAGGTGCAAACCCTCCAGGGTCCACTTAGTATGGATGCAAAATTTCAGGTTTCTAGATTCTATCTTCTTGGAGCTATAGCGATCACACATAAATTCTT
>NW_013710829.1:0-422 GCF_000517525.1 Limulus polyphemus | reverse complement strand
TTAACTTCCTTTATGTATATCGTTATTAAATGAATGGCGACGACTTGGTTAACTTCCTTTACGTATATCGTTATTCAATAAATGACGACATCTTGGTTAACTCCCTTTATGTATATCGTTATTCAATGAATGACGACGACTTGGTTAACTCCCTTTATGTATATCGTTATTCAATGAATGACGACGACTTGGTTAACTTTCTTTATGTATATCGTTATTCAATAAATGACGACGACTTGGTTAACTCCCTTTATGTATATCGTTATTCAATGAATGACGACGACTTGGTTAACTCCCTTTATGTATATCGTTATTCAAAGAATGACGACGACTTGGTTAACTTCCTTTATGTATATCGTTATTAAATGAATGGCGACGACTTGGTTAACTTCCTTTATGTATATCGTTATTCAATAAATGAC
>NW_013710828.1:0-422 GCF_000517525.1 Limulus polyphemus | reverse complement strand
GTGTTGGTTGGATTCTCAAGATAGAGATACAATATTTTGTACACTTGGGTGTGTTTCTCAACACTTATCTCTGTCGGGACCAACGTTCTCCACTTCATCTGCATTCGATGGAGCTTTCAGTTCTCCACATTCTTTCTTCTCCCTTTCTTTCTGTACATGTGGTTCTTTCACTTTGGAGGACTTGAGTTTCCATGGAGGTTGCAAGTCCAATGGAGTCTTGCTTGGGATCCCTTGGACTCCCTTCTCAATGATCTCCATTGGTGCGTGAACAGGGACAACACTGTGGTGAGGGTACTGCTTCTTCCTCCTCATCCAGATTTGCATCTGCTCACAGTTGCTTCTCTCGGGGGTTATGGGTTAATGAGCAGTTGGTTTCCAGACAATGGTCTCAGATAGAAATGTCATACCATATTGATATCTTG
>NW_013710827.1:0-422 GCF_000517525.1 Limulus polyphemus | reverse complement strand
GATATATAAGTTGTCGGGTTTTTTCACCAAAGTGGCATTAATTTCTTGACGACCTAGTATTGATAGTGTGTTTTCCAATGGCAAATGCATTCAGTGAATTGTAACAAAGTTAATTAAGAAATATACAAGATTCAGCTAAATCAGAAACTTTTCTTTGAGAAATTTTATGACCGTTGCTTGAAAGTTTTCTCTTCTTCTAAGGCATCTCTCTCTGTCTCTTTTTCGAGCTTTAGTACTATTGAATACAGTAAGAAAATTGGATCAGAACCAAAGAAAATCGAACATTTTAGAATCTGATAATAGTGGCGTTGATGTTTAGATACAAGCTTTATTTGCCATCGTTGAAAAAGTGAACAGTACTGATGAACAACAATTGGATATGTAATATATTTTAGAAACTTATAATAGCTCTTGTTGCTTAC
>NW_013710826.1:0-422 GCF_000517525.1 Limulus polyphemus | reverse complement strand
AACACTGTTTTAAACAATTACGTTGAAGGTATATCTATTGGTACTGAAGTGGAACACTGTTTTAAACAATTACGTTGAAGGTATGTGTCTATTGGTACTGAAGTGGAACAATGTTTTCAACAATTACGTTGAAGGTATGTGTCTATTGGTACTGAAGTGGAACAATGTTTTCAACAATTACGTTGAAGGTATGTCTATTGTTACTGAAGTGGAACAATGTTTTCAACAATTACGTTGAAGGTATGTGTCTGTTGTTACTGACGTGGAACACTGTTTTAAACAATTACGTTGAAGGTATTTGTCTATTGTTACTGACGTGGAACACTGTTTTAAACAATTACGTTGAAAGTATTTGTCTATTGTTACTGAAGTGGAACACTGTTTTAAACAATTACGTTGAAGGTATGTGTCTATTGTTACTG
>NW_013710825.1:0-422 GCF_000517525.1 Limulus polyphemus | reverse complement strand
AATGTTTGGTTCGAGTCCCCTTACCACCACCAACAACAACAAGCTAAGATGTTTGGTTCGCGTCCCCTTACCACCAACAAGAACAACAAGCTAAGATGTTTGGTTCGAGTCCCCTTACCGCCAACAAGAACAACAAGCTTAAGATCTTTGGTTCGAGTCCCCTTACCGCCAACAAGAACAACAAGCTTAGATCTTTGGTTCGAGTCTGGAGTCTCCTTACCGCCAACAACAACAACAAGCTAAGATTTTTGATTCGAGTCCTCTTACCACCAACAAGAACAACAAGCTAATATTTTGGTTCGAGTCCCCTTACTGCCAACAAGAACAACAAGCTAAGATCTTTGGTTCGAGTCCCCTTACCGCCAACAAGAATAACAAGCTAAAATTTTTGGTTCGCGTCCCCTTACCACCAACAAGCTAAT
>NW_013710824.1:0-422 GCF_000517525.1 Limulus polyphemus | reverse complement strand
TCATCCTTACAAACAGTATTTGTTATATTTGGTCTGCCTTGTTCCTTTGTTAGTAATCCTTACAAACAGTATTTGGTACATTGGGTTTGCCTTGTTCCTTTGTTGGTCATCCTTACAAACAGTACTTGTTATGTTGGGTCTACCTTGTTCCTTTGTTAGTCGTCCTTAAATACAGTACTTGGTATGTTTGATCTGCCTTGTTCCTTTGTTAGTCGTCCTTAAATACAGTACTTGGTATGTTTGATCTGCCTTGTTCCTTTGTTAGCAATCCTAACAAACAGTACTTGGTATATTGGGTTTGTCTTGTTCCTTTGTTAGTCGTTCTTAAAAACAGTATTTGGTATATTTGATCTGCCTTGTTCCTTTGTTAGCCATCCTTACAAACAGATTTTGGTATACTGGGTTTGTCTTGTTCCTTTGTT
>NW_013710823.1:0-422 GCF_000517525.1 Limulus polyphemus | reverse complement strand
ATTGTGTAGCTTTGTGCTTAATTACAAAAACAAACAAACAAAACAAACAAAAACAAGCAAGCTGTCTCGACGAATTGAATCAAGAAGTCATGCACTCAGCTAACACTGGACACTTATTTCTCAAATAAGTGTCACGATGACATCACTCAAGATGAACAAAGAGGTCAGTCATTTTCTTAGCACTGGACACTTATTTCACAAATAAGTGTCACGATGACGTCACTCAAGATGAACAAAGAGGTCAGCCATTCTCTTATCACTGGTCAGTTACCAGACAAATGTTTTTACTTTCTTACGGTCACAGATCTTTAGTTTGAAGACTAGTTTCGAAAAAGAAACTTTAAGGTTACTTTGTTGTCGTTCTTCTGTTAGCCACGACGTGTACGTTTCTTTTGTTTATTTATTGTTAAGCCTGCTTACCC
>NW_013710822.1:0-422 GCF_000517525.1 Limulus polyphemus | reverse complement strand
ATCAACTCTCCATGAAAATAACGTAGCATCAACTCTTCATGAAAATAACGTAATATCAACTCTCCATGAAAATAACGTAGCATCAACTCTTCATGAAAATAACATAACATCAACCAACTCTACATGAAAATAACGTAGCATCAACTCTACATGAAAATAACGTAACATCAACTCTCCATGAAAATTACGTAACATCAACTCTTCATGAAAATAACGTAGCATCAGCTCTACATAAAAATAACATAACATCAACCAGCTCTTCATGAAAATAACATAACTTCAACCAACTCTTCATGAAAATAACGTAGCATCAACTCTCCATGAAAATAACGTAGCATCAACACTCCATGGAAATAACGTAACATCAATTCTCCATGAAAATAACGTAGCATCAACTCTCCATGAAATAACGTAGCATTAAC
>NW_013710821.1:0-422 GCF_000517525.1 Limulus polyphemus | reverse complement strand
ATATATATATATATATATATATATATATATATATATATATAAGTAAATGGTAATAATACTATAAATTACATGGAAAGTACATACGCGATACAAATCAGCCCCATTTAACAACGATTAAAGTTGGTATAAAACCAAAATCGAGATATGTATTATGAGCTGTCCATTGTCAGTTCCTATCACTATCCATTAACTCATAACAGATAATGTATGTCGTCATAGCACACAAAGATGTTTGAGATATTCCATCTATCAGACATAATCCGAACGCAAATGCAAACTAATTAGCCGTTACGGAAGATCAAATTAGGGGTTAGGAGTTAAGTGCTTTGACCTTCAACGTTTCAACTCTTACTGCCTTTCGCTGTCTGCAGCCAGTTATGGCAAAGCAGTTACCCACAGCCGTAGTTAGCAATGAGGTCAGC
>NW_013710820.1:0-422 GCF_000517525.1 Limulus polyphemus | reverse complement strand
CTTGAAATGCTTATTTGTAAATTTGTAAATAAACAAAACGGGTCTTGTATGGTGGTGTAATGAAAGAAAATTTTTATTTTGAGCCCTTTACTTATTACTAATAACCTAAAGTACTTCAGGTGATATTCAAATGCTTAAAGCATTTGAGGTTATTAGTGGCAATAAAGGCCAAGACATCAAACCAAACAAATTGCATGGAATGATGTTAGGTTGCCTTAAAGAGTAAAATATCTGATCAAATCATATCAGTTGCTTTCACGAGTGATTGCATCAACAAATTAGCTTCTAGGGAGAAGAAGGCAAAAAGAAACATTCTTGGTTCATGGTGATATGAATCTGTATTATTAGTAGAAACTATCAAGTGAGCAAAGTCAAAAGAGATAGGTAGTAACCTATGATTTCTGATTTTTAAATCATACCAT
>NW_013710819.1:0-422 GCF_000517525.1 Limulus polyphemus | reverse complement strand
AATGGGGTTAATATATTTTTGTTAGTATTATTTTACTATACAACAATGATTTCAACTTTGATACATGATATATATAACATACGCTAGTAAAGTTTATAGTTTTATTAATATCAGTCTATTTTACGGCATTTTAGAATTAGTGAATCTTGAACTAAAACGATAACATTTGGAGCTACTATGTTGTTTGTTCTATGTGTATGTTGATTTTATAATAGGTACTTAATTTCTGTAACTTGCTATCTTCAATCTAATATTGATTAGATGAATTCATGTCACATGATCTCAGACATTTTAATGATGACGTGGTCACCGTTCAGTGGTTAAACTTGTAATGAAAATCTTTCAAAATGAAAGGCATTTTACATCAGTAACTTGTTATAGTGGTGGTATTGTATGCATGGTGTTTTCTTTCATATATGTTA
>NW_013710818.1:0-423 GCF_000517525.1 Limulus polyphemus | reverse complement strand
TATATATATATATATATATATATATATTACTTTTACACTAACAATAAGTTGAGCAAAATCTTTATAACATGCAATTGTTTGTTGAATGACACTGCAAAACCACCACAGGTAAAGCTTAGCAGCCTATGAACAACTAGATTATATGAATCTTATTAACGAAAGAGCAGTACTAAAAACACCCCTTTATAAAAACACAAAATGAGTCACGTTTCATCAGGTTTAAAAATATTATATATTGGTAAACTATTTCATAAAATCATAATAAATGGCTTCCATGTAGACTTTTTCTGGAAGTATACTTATAAATAAAAATTAGATATTTAGCTGAAAATAACACAAATAACTACAATATAACTTACAACAGAATTCTAAACATAAGTTTAATACTTTCATTGCCTGTCCTATACAACTGGTTACAATTGC
>NW_013710817.1:0-423 GCF_000517525.1 Limulus polyphemus | reverse complement strand
TAGATAATACAACACGTAATATGCAATGTAATCTACAACATGTAATGTACAACTCGTAATATGTAATGTAATCTACAACATGTAATATCTAGTGTAATCGTAATATCTAGTGTAATGTTGTACATTACACTAGATATTACATGTTGTACATTACACTAGATATTACATGTAGATTACACTAGAAAGTACATGTTGTAGATTATACTAGATATTACATGTAGATTATACTAGATATTACATGTAGATTATACTAGATATTACATGTTGTAGATTACACTAGATATTACATGTAGATTATACTAGATATTACATGTTGTAGATTACACTAGATATTACATGTTGTAGATTATACTAGATATTACATGTTGTAGATTACACTAGATATTACATGTTGTAGATTATACTAGATATTACGTATTGTAG
>NW_013710816.1:0-423 GCF_000517525.1 Limulus polyphemus | reverse complement strand
TTAATTACTCCTTTGATGTCCTACCAAATGCAAGGCATCACTTTCTGTGGATGGAGTCCAGGTTTTGAGGTCGAATGTGGTTTTTGTCTAGGACTGAGCCGTTGTTTTTGGCGTCTAATATTCGCATAAAGAATCCATTTTTCATCAGCGGTGACATTTCTGTCCAAAAAATGGTTCACGCGCATTACGCGACACAAGAGATGAAGCAACGTTCACATGTTGGAAACAATGATCATCGGAGAATTTGTGAGGCACCCAAATACCATCTTTATGGAGTTTCCCCACATTCCTTAGATGTTTACGTATTGTTTCAGGAGAGACGTGAATCTTCAGTGCCATTTCACGAGCGTTTTGCCTTGGGATTAGACTCAACAACCGTCTTCAGAGCATCAAAGCAATTCCAACATGTCTGCCCCTGTCATC
>NW_013710815.1:0-423 GCF_000517525.1 Limulus polyphemus | reverse complement strand
GTAGCTCAAGACTGCGTGTATATGAATTATAACTGAGTCAAATTTCTTCGTATAGTAATGCGTTTAAATTATTATGGCTAAAACAGCATTGGTATTTATTGGATTGGCTTGCATCATTATACATAAGGGTAAAATGTATCTATGTGGTTTGAACAACACTGCATCAGTTCAGTTAATGATTGCATATAAAGGAGGCAAGAAATTCGTAAGAATATATGTATCTGTATACTATGCGTAGGATTGTGTTGGAATAGAAAATCGTTGATATGCTTCAGAGTAAGACCTCATTTCTGTATTTTAAGTAGGATGAAACCCTTCTACTTGGGAGTAATACTGTCTATACGTGAAGGTTGTGTTATTATGTAAACATATAAATTAGTAAATATTACTTTCTTGACGTACCTAGGACTATCATTATTTACG
>NW_013710814.1:0-423 GCF_000517525.1 Limulus polyphemus | reverse complement strand
TAACTAATATTTATATTACTTTTAAAAGTGTTCTAGTAACTAATATTTATATTACTTTTAAAAGTGTTCTAGTAACTAATATTTATATTACTTTTAAAAGTGTTCTAGTAACTATGATGTATACTACTTTTAAAAGTGTTCTAGTAACCATTATTTATATTACTTTTAAAAGTGTTCTAGTAACCATTATTTATATTACTTTAAAAAGTGTTCTAGTAACTATTATTTATATTACTTTTAAAAGTGTTCTAGTAACTATTATTTAAATTGCCTTTAAAAGCGTTCTGGTAACATTATTTAATTGCTTTTAAAAGTGTTCTAGTAACCATTATTCATATTACTTTTAAAAGTGTTCTAGTAACTATTATTTATATTAATTTTAAAAGTGTTCTAATAACTTTGATGTATATTACTTTTGAAAGT
>NW_013710813.1:0-423 GCF_000517525.1 Limulus polyphemus | reverse complement strand
AAAAATTTTCAAAACAATAAAACCATCGCAAGCCTATGTAAGTTTTAATGAAGTACACAATGAAAACAACAAGACGATTTGTCAACTTCGGTATTTTTTTCAGATCAGTACCACCCAAATAAAACTTGCCTGGTAATACAACAGAGATTGGTAGAGTACACCAAATCAAGTTTCTCTTTTTGAAAATTTTAAACAGTGAACTGGCAGAGAGTCATAATTCAGGTTATCCCCTTTAGACAAATCTTCGTATTTATGGTTGACGATCACCTTTACTCGTGAATTTCATCGCTTTGTTTTAAATGTCTGAATTAAATAATTTTCGAGCTTTATTATTCAGTGTTTACCGATGCCTCTTTAGTAATTGAATGTTTTCGTTGTTTACTTAAATACTTACGTCTTTTTGCTGAAACAGTACACTAAGTT
>NW_013710812.1:0-423 GCF_000517525.1 Limulus polyphemus | reverse complement strand
AACTCTACCTTATAAAGTTTGGTGAGGGAGATTTATGGAAACATCATTTATATAAAATGTATAAATACATGTAGGTGTTTGTTAATGATATGCACATTTAACGCCAAATCAATCACACTTCTTTTAAAAATAAGCTCAAAAAACCGTAGTCCGCGGCCTCCCAAATAACATTAAAGCAATTGTAAAAAATATATAAAAAGACCAAATACGCAGACTTGGCAACCCTGGTTGTGACCTCCACAGAATTTCTACTGAATGACAAGTTGGAAAAAAGGATACTATACAGGGGGCATACAGCTTCATCAACGGCATCTTTAATTATTAGTATTAAGTTGTTTAACAATAAAATGTCTATAAAAACTGGAAAAGTAGAAGTTTCACTTTATTCGTGATATTGTGCATACTGCTCATCTTTGTGAAGCA
>NW_013710811.1:0-423 GCF_000517525.1 Limulus polyphemus | reverse complement strand
CTACTTCTGTTTCTTGAAATATCGTCGTTATTGTGAAATAACTTTAGCCCGCGTCTGATTTGTTGTTTTTTTTTTGTTGTTGTTGTTTTCGCGCAAAGCCGTCCCTGATAGGCTAGAGGGAAGACATCTACTCAACAGCACTCACCGCCAAGTGTTGGGCTACACTTATCTGACCGAATAATGGGACTTCACTTTCACTAATATAACGCAACAACGGTCCTAAAGTGCGAAGTGCAATTTTTGAAGCAATGGGCTGTGAATCATGAACCTTCGGATTGACGGTCAAAATACACTAACTTCTAGGTTACGTCCTGCCTCGTTTTTCTTTTGACCATACACACACATACATATATATATATATATATATACTTTAAATGATATGTTCACGTAGTATTGTTTGTTTGAATTAAGCACAAAGCTTAC
>NW_013710810.1:0-423 GCF_000517525.1 Limulus polyphemus | reverse complement strand
AGAGGCTAGTCACAAAGTAATGTAGTTCAGTATTAGTAGGGAGTGGCTAGTCACAAAGTAATGTAGTTCTGTATTAGTAGGGGTGGCTAGTCACTAAGTAATGTAGTTCTGTATTAGTAGGGAGTGGCTAGTCACTAAGTAATGTAGTTCTGTATTAGTAGGGAGAGGCTAGTCACAAAGTAGTGTGGTTCTGTATTAGTAGGGAGAAACTAGTCACCCAGGTGGAGTAGTTCTGTATTAGTAGGGAGTGGCTAGTCACTAAGTAATGTAGTTCTATATTAGTAGGGAGTAGCTATCACTAAGTAATGTAGTTCTGTATTAGTAGGGAGTGGCTAGTCACAAAGTAATGTGGTTCTGTATTAGTAGGGAGTGGCTAGTCACCCAGGTGGAGTAATTCTGTATTGGTAGGGAGTGGCTAGTCAC
>NW_013710809.1:0-423 GCF_000517525.1 Limulus polyphemus | reverse complement strand
ACTTCACATCTTAGTAAAACATGTCACCTATAAAGAAGTAATGCAACAATGAAGTTTTTAATGTCACCTCTATACAATATTGACCTAAGGTATCATAACATGAAGCGATAGTTTTTTCTTTGCCATTAAAATATGACATTTTTACGACTATCATGTTATAATTTCAATGGGCGATATATGTTAAATGTCCAAGAAAAGGATAAGAGCAGCAGCAAACAGGCATGTTAAACTGATATTTCTTTTGTAGGATTTGTAGCTCTGAAACTCTTGTCGTATAGGGTAAATTTAAAAGCAAATAAAGTTCATGAAAACAGACGACGTGACTTTTATAATGCTTGTTACTGTATTCAGGCATTCTTCTCTTGATACTACCATACACCGGTAACTTAAAGAGTACAACTGATTTCCTGATATATTATATTT
>NW_013710808.1:0-423 GCF_000517525.1 Limulus polyphemus | reverse complement strand
AGCAGGCATTGTTATTGATTACATGTGTGTCCCAGCAGGCATTGTTATTGGCTTACATATGTGTCCTAGCAGGCATTGTTATTGGCTTACATATGTGTCCTAACCAACAACAATGCCTGCTGTAAATCAATAACAATGCCTGCTGGGACACATATGTAAGCAATGCCTGCTGGGATACATTTGTTGGTTTACATGTGTGTCCCAGCAGGCATTGTTGTTGACTTACATGTGTGTCCCAGCAGGCATTGTTATTGATTTACATGTATCCCAGCAGGCATTGTTATTGATTTACATGTGTGTCCCAGCAGGCATTGTTGTTGATTTACATGTGTTCCAGCAGGCATTGTTATTGATTTACATGTATCCCAGCAGGCATTGTTGTTGGATACATGTGTATCCCAGCAGGCATTGTTATTGATTTAC
>NW_013710807.1:0-423 GCF_000517525.1 Limulus polyphemus | reverse complement strand
GCTCTAGTTTGGACGGTTTGCTCTGATCGGAAGTTAAATAAAACTATTTACTCTCAGAATTACTGTGAGTTACCATTCTTTATTTATGGATATAATTTTTTTGCTTCTCTGTATGTACTACATAACTTTCAAATTATTTTAGCAAAAGTTTAGGCCACCAGTTTCTGAAACTAAATATATATATTATTTACATGTTGTAAAGCGCATTTATCTACATTATTCATAGAACACGTTGCCAAGCTAGAGGGCTCTTAATAACATATGAGTCGGTCAAAATCACACAACAAAAATTAGAGTTTGTTTGTTTTTTAGTAGCAGAGACACCGTTGGATTAGTCTGCCGCGGGGAATCGAACTCTAGATTTTAATATTGTAAGCCCCTAAATTAACCGCTGTTCCACTACTTACTACACTTTTATTCGGT
>NW_013710806.1:0-423 GCF_000517525.1 Limulus polyphemus | reverse complement strand
TTCTGAACAGCTGTACTTAGATATATAACTGTATTGTATAGTCATAAGCCTTCTAAACAGCTGTACTTAGATATATAACTGTATTGTACAGTCATAAGCCTTCTAAACAGCTGTACTTAGATATATAACTGTATTGTACAGTCATAAGCCTTCTAAACAGCTGTACTTAGATATATAACTGTATTGTACAATCATAAGCATTCTAGTCGACTGTATACTAGATATGTAACTGTACTCGACAGTCATAAGTCTTCTGAACTGTTGTATGTTAAACATATAACGGTATTGTATTACAACACAATCTTTTTATCCAGATCTATTCCAGCCTACCTGAATTAGCGAACACTACAACACATTATTTTTACCCAGATCTATTCCAGCCTACCTGAATTAGCGAACACTACAACACATTCTTTTCACCCA
>NW_013710805.1:0-423 GCF_000517525.1 Limulus polyphemus | reverse complement strand
TTACCATGAGATTCTTACTGATAACCACCAGGAACTGTTTATATACAAGTATGTTGCTAGGTAGTCATGAACAAACAGGACAATGTTACCATGAGATTCTTATTGATGACTACCAGGAACTGTTTATTATTCTGATCTGAAGCTAGGTGAAAGTGGAAGAAAATAGCAGTCTTCAGTTTTGTTTGATATCGTGATCCATACATTGCAATAATTCCCTTAGTAACCTCGGCTACCTATCTCCTATACAGAAATGGTTGTATTAACATACGTATACTGTTTCGGAATGAAAGGTGACTTTAAAATATTAATCTTGACGCTAACAATGATTATTAAAATTACATACGGATGTGAACGAATAAATGAAAATTGTATGACAAGATATTTATATACTTTGTAGCTAGAGTTCACGTATTTAAAACTTCT
>NW_013710804.1:0-423 GCF_000517525.1 Limulus polyphemus | reverse complement strand
TTTATCATATCCTCGGAATAATAGACCATTCACTATTACTTCATATACCACATCCTCGCAATAATAGACCGTTCACTGTTATGACATGCATCACATTCTCGAAACAATAGACCTTTCACTGTTACCACAATGATCACATTTAGGTGATTGAAGATGCCAGGTCAACCTACAGTTACTTAATGTATTTATATACTTCTTATCTCCAATAAACTCGAAGGCTATGCCATCTGAGTTGTTAATATAATAGGGATTTTGAATTTTGTAAAAATGTAATTCGCTATTTATACGATGCATTATGATCTTTACCAATATTTATAAAGTTGTTGCCCCCCACTGGCACAGCGGTATGTCTGCGGAGTTAAAACGCTAGAAACTGAGTTTCGATACCCATGGTGGGCAGAGCACATATAGCCCATTGTGTAG
>NW_013710803.1:0-423 GCF_000517525.1 Limulus polyphemus | reverse complement strand
TACGTTGAGTTATCCCTTAATAACAATAAGATGCGACACAAGAAATTAATAACAAGTTCAAAAACCGAGTTTCGACACCCATGGTGGGCACCGCACAGATAGCCCATTGAGTAGCTTTGTGATCGTTATAAGCCCGAAGACTTAACTGCTGTGCCATTTGGGGAGGGGGCTCGTATCTTAAGCATACAGTTAAGGTTAAAAATACCGTATAATAATCTCTTGACAGAAACATAAGATAATTTTCTCAATTCTGTTACGTATGTAACCAAGAATAATTCAGTAATACTCACGCCAGGATGATTAACTCTTTCAGTTCCATCCGGTTTTACCATTTTAGTAACACTTATTGTATCGACCTCTTGCTCATCACTTTTGATTTGTTTGTTTTTATCCTAACTATAATAATAAAACAATAATTAACAT
>NW_013710802.1:0-423 GCF_000517525.1 Limulus polyphemus | reverse complement strand
ATTATTGGCAACACTTTGAACAAAGTATCTACTGATCAATGGTAACACTTTAAACATAGTATCTCTTTATTATTGGCAACCCTTTGAACAAAGTATCTACTGATCAATGGTAACACTTTAAACATAGTATCTCTTTATTACAGGAAATCCTTTTGTTACGAAAACAAAATAATCATTAAATATCAAATCACTAAATGAAATAAATAATGATGAAACTTTGTTCAATGGATTGTTGTTGTAATTCAGACGAAAAGCGGAAGACTTTCGAAACGTCGTTCTCTACAGTTGTGTTTCTACAACAAAGTTTCGTCAAAGTTTACTCTCCTTAAACAATCTATCAAATAAATAATAATTCTTACACTAAACAGTCTTATATATCCACCACATAGTGTCACTTCATCCCTGGTAATCATGAATACTCTC
>NW_013710801.1:0-423 GCF_000517525.1 Limulus polyphemus | reverse complement strand
ATAGAACAGGATAACCATGTTAAAACCACCACTTTACGATCAGTCTTGTTTACCATAGAACAGGATAACCATGTTAAAACCACCACTTTACGGCTCAGTCACAGCTTAATGAGATCTTATTTGGATCTTTTGCTGGCAGTTTTATTTTTGCCTTCAGTTCCGTTTATAGACCAGGATAACCATGTTAAAACCACCACTTTACGCTCAGTCACAGCTTAATGAAATCTTATTTGGATATTTTCTTGGCAGTTTTATTTTTGTCTTCAGTTCCGTTTATAGACCAGGATAACTATGTTAAAACCACCACTTTACGCTCAGTCACGGCATAATGAGATCTTATTTGGATCATTTGTTGGCAGTTTTATTTTTGTTTATTTAGAAGTATTAATATATTATTTCTAGGAACGAAAGGTAGAATACCTG
>NW_013710800.1:0-423 GCF_000517525.1 Limulus polyphemus | reverse complement strand
GTTGTAAACTTCCCGCTTGACACACAGGGGTACATCATAGTTTGTTGTTGTAAACTTCCCGCTGACACACAGGGGTACATCATAGTTTGTTGTGGTAAACTTCCCACTGACACACAGGGGTACATCATAGTTTGTTGTGGTAAACTTACCGCTGACACACAGGGGTACACCAGAGTTTGTTGTGGTAAACTTACCGCTGACACACAGGGGTACATCAGAGTTTGTTGTGGTAAACTTACCGCTGACACACAGGGGTACATCATAGTTTGTTGTGGTAAACTTACCGCTGACACACAGGGGTACATCAGAGTTTGTTGTTGTAAACTTCCCGCTGACACACAGGGGTACATCATAGTTTGTTGTGGTAAACTTACCGCTGACACACAGGGGTACACCAGAGTTTGTTGTTGTAAACTTACCGCT
>NW_013710799.1:0-423 GCF_000517525.1 Limulus polyphemus | reverse complement strand
AAGTAGTTACACACTAGATCTAATTATTATCTAAGTATTTTTTCTAGAACCGAATGCTAATTTACTAATGTTCTGTAAGTAGTTACACATTAGATCTAACTATCATCTAAGTATTGTTTCTAGAACCGATTGCTAATTTACTGATGTTCTGTAAGTAGTTACACATTAGATCTAATTATTATCTAAGTATTTTTTCAGAACCGAATGCTAATTTACTAATGTTCTGTAAGTAGTTACACATTAGATCTAATTATTATCTAACTATTGTTTCTAGAACCGATTGCTAATTTACTAATGTTCTGTTAGTAGTTACATATTAGATCTAACTATCATCTAACTATTGTTTCTAGAACCGATTGCTAATTTACTAATGTTCTGTAAGTAGTTACACATTAGATCTAACTATCATCTAAGTATTGTTTC
>NW_013710798.1:0-423 GCF_000517525.1 Limulus polyphemus | reverse complement strand
GATTCAACTTCAGTCGCTTCACATCAGACATTAGTACTTTTATGAAAACGTCATCAGTAGGAAAACTCGGCGTTTGTGTCTGGTGAATAATGAAGACAAAGCTAGCTAGCTCCCTGTTAAGTGACTTATACCTACGTCAACTCGTAATCAACTCCCCCATCATGAAACTTTCGATAAGATATGGTATAAGTTTCAGACTAGAGAGAAGACTTGATATTGCTTGTATGTTTGTGAAACTTTTGGTTACAAATTATTGTTTGTAATAACTATTTGCAATAACTGTTATTGTAAATTGGATTGTTGTGTGTATATTAAAACGTATTTGTGTTATAAAAAAAAGAAAACTGTGTGTATCAATTTTGTTAACAAGTATCATTAACTGCTAAATTAAAAGTACAGTTTAACTTACCTATACAATACGTG
>NW_013710797.1:0-423 GCF_000517525.1 Limulus polyphemus | reverse complement strand
GTAAACTCTATATGACTGTTTACAATATAACCTATACTTTAATGATGTAAACTCTATATGACTGTTTACAATATAACCTATACTTCAGTGATGTAAACTCTATATGATTGTTTACAATATAACCTATACTTCGATGATGAAAGCTCTATATGACTGTTTATAATATAACCAATGCTTCAATGATGTAAACTCTATATGATGTTTACAATATAACCTATACTTCAATGATGTAAGCTCTATATACCTGTTTATAATATAACCAACGCTTCAATGATGTAAACTCTATATGATGTTTACAATATAACCTATACTTCAATGATGTAAGCTCTATATGAATGTTTATAATATAACCTATACTTCAATGATGTAAGCTCTATATGACTGTTTACAATATAACCTATACTCCAATGATGTAAACTCTAT
>NW_013710796.1:0-423 GCF_000517525.1 Limulus polyphemus | reverse complement strand
GACAGCGATGAGTCTACGGACTTACAATGCTAACATCCGGGGTTCGATTTCCCGCGGAAGACACAGCAGATAACCCAATGTGGCTTTTGCTTTAAAACAATCAATTGCATATTTTAGAAGTATTGTTTGATGATACAGTATAAGTTACTTTATAGCTAAGATCCATTTCATTAATTTAATACAAGTATTTCAATTTACCTGCAGTTGCCAAAAATAAAATAAAAAAGTTTTTCGTTCAAGACTTTGTGTATCCGTGATGACCAAGTGAGAGACGTAACGTAACTTATACATTTAAAACGTCGTCCTAACCCTATTGGGGGCGTTAGTTGTTACTGTGATAGAGCTCTGGATTTAGATGATGGCGAGCTGGGTTCGAATCCATGCGAATACTAGAAAATATTCTCTGTATTTTAAGCTGTGGAT
>NW_013710795.1:0-423 GCF_000517525.1 Limulus polyphemus | reverse complement strand
CGTTTACCATAAGTGGTGTTATGTAATAAAAGTTTAAACTTTGATTATCAAAGTTTATCATAAGTGCTGTTATGTAATAAAAGTTTAAACTTTGATTATTAAAGTTTATCATAAGTGCTGTTATGTAATGAAAGTTTAAACTTTGGTTATCAAAGTTTATCATAAGTGGTGTTATGTAATAAAAGTTTAAACTTTGATTATTAACGTTTATCATAAGTGCTGTTATGTAATGAAAGTTTAAACTTTGATTATTAAAGTTTATCATAAGTGCTGTTATGTAATAAAAGTTTAAACTTTGATTATTTACGTTTATCATAAGTGGTGTTATGTAATGAAAGTTTAAACTTTGATTATTAACGTTTATCATAAGTGGTGTTATGTAATAAAAGTTTAAACTTTGATTATTAAAGTTTATCATAAGTG
>NW_013710794.1:0-423 GCF_000517525.1 Limulus polyphemus | reverse complement strand
CCACAAATCTAGATAATTACTTATGGATTGATAAAACGACAAATCTAGATAGTTACTTATGGATTGTTAAAACTGACATGTCTAGAGTGTTACTTATGAATTGTTAAAACAACAAATCTAGATAGTTACTTATGGATTGTTAAAACAACAAATCTAGATAGTTACTTATGGATTGTTAAAACCACAAATCTAGATAGTTACTTATGGATTGTTAAAACCACAAATCTAGATAGTTACTTATGGATTGATAAAACGACAAATCTAGATAGTTACTTATGGATTGTTAAAACAACAAATCTAGATAGTTACTTATGTATTGTTAAAACCACAAATCTAGATAATTACTTATGTATTGTTAAAACCACAAATCTAGATAGTTACTTATGGATTGTTAAAACCACAAATCTAGATAGTTACTTATGT
>NW_013710793.1:0-423 GCF_000517525.1 Limulus polyphemus | reverse complement strand
GCGGACATCAACATGATTACATCATATATTACACGTCCAAGGTAGTTAAAGCGGACATCAACATGATTGCATCATATATTACAGGTCCTAGGTAGTTAAAGCGGACATCAACATGATTGCATCATATATTACAGGTTCTAGGTAGTTAAAGCGGACATCAACATGATTGCATCATATATTACAGGTCCTAGGTAGTTAAAGCGGACATCAACATGATTGCATCATATCTTACAGGTCCTGGGTAGTTAAAGCGGACATCAACATGATTACATCATATATTACAGGTACTAGGTAGTTAAAGCGAACATCAACATGATTGCATCATATATTACAGGTCCAAGGTAGTTAAAGCGGACATCAACATGATTGCATCATATATTACAGGTCCTAGGTAGTTAAAGCGGACATCAACATGATTGCATC
>NW_013710792.1:0-423 GCF_000517525.1 Limulus polyphemus | reverse complement strand
ATAGAACGGACTCTCCTAATGACCTGTTATAAGAAGTCTTTATTATTTCTGGTCTCTATTATAGAACGGACTCTCTTAATGACCTGTGAAAACAAGCCCTTATTATTTCAAGTCTATTAAAGAACGGACTCTCCTAATGACCCGTGTGAACAAGCCTTTATTGTTTCGAGTCTCTGCTACAGAACGGACTCTCTTAATGACCTGTGAGAACAAGCCTTTTATTATTTCCAGTCTCTATTATAGAACAGACTCTCCTAATGACCTGTGAGAACAAGCCTTTATTAAATAAAGGCTTGTTCTCACAGGTCATAAGGAGAGTCCGTTCTATAATAGAGACTCGAAAGTTTCGAGTCTCTATTACAGAACGGACTCCTCCTAATGACCTGTGGAGGAACAAGCCTTTATTATTTCCAGTCTCTATTT
>NW_013710791.1:0-423 GCF_000517525.1 Limulus polyphemus | reverse complement strand
CAGATAGAGACATCACTAATTAATATGATGTTCCATACATCAGATAGAGATATCACTAATTAATATGATGTTCCATACATCAGATAGAGACATCACTAATTAATATGATGTTCCATACATCAGATAAAAGACATCACTAATTAATATGATGTTCCATACATCAGATAGAAAGACATAATTAGTGATGTCTCTATCTGATGTATGGAACATCATATTAATTAGTGATGTCTCTATCTGATGTATGGAACATCATATTAATTAGTGAATATGATGTTCCATACATCAGATAGAAACATCACTAATTAATATGATGTTCTTTACATCAGATAGAGACATCACTAATTGATATGATGTTCTTTACATCAGATAGAGACATCACTAATTAATATGATGTTCCATACATCAGATAGAAACATCACTAAT
>NW_013710790.1:0-423 GCF_000517525.1 Limulus polyphemus | reverse complement strand
AGAACACAGATAGCCCATTGTGTAGCTTTGTGCTAAATTAAACAAACAAATTCTCTAGAAGAGGGCTTTAATAGTTTCATTACCAAAACTACAGATAAAAGTCCTCCACCTGAGGGTATAAGGTACTGACCGATATTCCTATATTGTTTGGTTACGTCACCAAAGCATGAATAGAATTATGAGTTGTAACAGAAAAATGGCACTTATCAAATTATCATCTACTAATCCCAAATTTAAATTGACTTAAGAAAAATTAATTTCAGCTACATCAGGAAAATACAGTATACCCAATTTCAACCATCCTAAATAATGTCTTGCAAGCTGACGTTAACAGTGAAAAACGTAACGCAATGAACAACTTTCGTTTTCATTATGTTTACAGCTAAACTATCCAACGCAATGAATAACTTTCATTTTCACCAT
>NW_013710789.1:0-423 GCF_000517525.1 Limulus polyphemus | reverse complement strand
AGCACTGTTTTATACCAAATTAGCATGTTGTGTAATCCTCGACACTGTTTTATACCAAATTAGCATGTTGTTTAATCCTCAGCACTGTTTTATACCAAATTGCAAAACATTTTAATGCTTTGAATAATGATTTTCAATAAGATTAAACAATTATTTCATTATTCTTTTATCATGTTTATAATTCTATGAACTTGTTATTAAATTATAGTTTTCGTTTTAACTACATAGATCTACATATTCAAAGGTTTTCTTTTTAAAACAGAACACAATAAAAAAATTAGTGTGAGTAGTGTTAGGCCTCACGAAACGACCTAACAACGCCCACACGGTACGTGAAGTTTGTTGTAGTTTAACTGTCAGGGTCGTCTGAATATTATTCTCTGAGATATTCTCGGAGTGTGTGTGTGGGGGGTGGGGGGGGGG
>NW_013710788.1:0-423 GCF_000517525.1 Limulus polyphemus | reverse complement strand
ATTTGGTAACACCAGTAACCAATTTTCAATGTCCTAGCTTGTCTTTTTCTTACCTGAGATATAAAATGTTTATATGTATGTGAATTCTATGCACTGACACCTATTTTGTTACAAATATCTACCTTTTTTTCATTTGTAGGGTTCAGAGTATCTGGTTAGACAGTAATGCATAAAAATTCTATAAATACAGGGTTCTCCATAATTATGCATCCATTCGAATAAAACAAACAATTTTTTGACTAAAATATTCTTCATCACGTTGTATCATTTTATTCTTCCTTACCCGTTTTTAAGTTGGGAACGTTAATAGTTTCTTTGTAATACTTAGTTGTTAAAGGGCAATTACATCTTTATAAATGTTGACTTACGAGTTTTTAATGATTCGAGTACATAATTACGAAGAGTACTTTTCATTAGTGTATA
>NW_013710787.1:0-423 GCF_000517525.1 Limulus polyphemus | reverse complement strand
AGAGAGAGAGAGATACAATGATTATTTTATGATAAGTAATTGTAAATGATTCATATTTAATTTCACAATCTAAAGCATTGATTTTTGACCTTTGAGTATTCATGGTCACATTATTTATTAATGTTGATTACAGGGAATTGAAATCAGGTGATAAAATAGTTCAATCGTTTTCACTTCTTTCTAATCGACAAGTCTTGTGTTTTATCAGCAGGCAACTAGCTAGGTCCGTGTGCAGATGTCGGTATTTGGTGCACGTGGCCAAATCTTTTTGTGACGTCAAGTAGACACAGGGAATCTATGAGATCATTTATGGTACAGTTACACAGAGGTTAACAGTAGTTCAGGTCTCGCTTTCTACAAAGCACTCGTGACGACAGTTACTACAGAGTATTAACATATACACAAGGATAAGAAAACACACAC
>NW_013710786.1:0-423 GCF_000517525.1 Limulus polyphemus | reverse complement strand
CTTATCCATGGAAACCAGCATTGATGATGATGAAAGTTGTTATCACTTATCCAAGGAAACCAGCATTGATGATAAAATATGTTATAAATTATCCATGGAAACCAGCATTGATGATGATAAAAGATGTTATAAATTATCCATGGAAACCAGCATTGATGATGATAAAAGATGTTATAAGTTATCCATGGAAACCAGCATTGATGATGATAAAAGATGTTATAACTTATCCGTGGAAACTAGCATTGATGATGATAAAAGATGTTATAACTTATCCGTGGAAACCAGCATTGATGATGATAAAAGATGTTATAACTTATCCATGGAAACCAGCATTGATGATGATAAAAGATGTTATAACTTATCCATGGAAACCAGCATTGATGAGATATAAGATGTTATAACTTATCCATGGAAACCAGCATT
>NW_013710785.1:0-423 GCF_000517525.1 Limulus polyphemus | reverse complement strand
GTGGATGACAGATGTCACTAGATATGTATTGGTATACAGAGATCACTGAAACACGTGTTGTGGATGACAGATGTCACTAGATATGTATTAGTATAGAGAGATCACTGAAACACGTGTTGTGGATGACAGGTGTCACTAGATATGTATTAGTATACAGAGATCACTGAAACACGTGTTGTGGATGACAGATGTCACTAGATATGTATTAGTATACAGAGATCACTGAAACACGTTTTGTGGATGACAGATGTCACTAGATATGTATTAGTATACAGAGATCACTGAAACACGTGTTGTGGATGTCAGATGTCACTAGATATGTATTGGTATACAGATATCACTGAAACACGTGTTGTGGATGACAGATGTCACTAGATATGTATTAGTATACAGAGATCACTGAAACACGTGCTGTGGATGACA
>NW_013710784.1:0-423 GCF_000517525.1 Limulus polyphemus | reverse complement strand
AACTTGATAAACTGAGAAAACTGAGCATACATACAACTTGATAAACTGAGCATACATACAATTTGACAAACTGAGAAAACTAAGCATACATACAACTTGATAAACTGAGAAAACTGATCATACATACAACTTGACAAACTGAGAAAACTGATCATACATACAATTTGACAAACTGAGAAAACTGAGCATACATATTAAACTGAGCATACATACAACTTGATAAACTGAGCATACATACAACTTAATAAACTGAGAAAACTGAGCATATATACAACTTGATAAACTGAGAAAACTGAGCATACATACAACCTGATAAACTGAGCATACATACAGCTTGATAAACTGAGCATACATACAACTTGATAAACTGAGAAAACTGAGCATACATACAGCTTGATAAACTGAGCATACATACAGCTTGAT
>NW_013710783.1:0-423 GCF_000517525.1 Limulus polyphemus | reverse complement strand
CTAACCGTCAGTTATATAAATAGTTTTTCTTATTTAAATAAATAATTAGAATAATTACAAAGGTATACATCAATAGCTACAAATTATCGTTCGCATTGTTTAAGATCTAGCCATCAGTTATATAAATAGTTTTTTATTAAATAAAAAATTAAAATATTTACAAAGATATACATCAATAGCTACAAATTATCGTTCGCATTGTTTAAGATCTAACCGTCAGTTACGTAAATAGTTTTTTAATTAAATAAATAATTAGAATAATTACAAAGGTATACATCAATAGCTACAAATTATCGTTCGCATTGTTTAAGATCTAACCATCAGTTACGTAAGAAGTTTTTTAAATTAAATAAATAATTAGAATAATTACAAAGGTATACATCAATAGCTACAAATTATTGTTCGCATTGTTTAAGATCTAGC
>NW_013710782.1:0-423 GCF_000517525.1 Limulus polyphemus | reverse complement strand
CAGCAGTCATGAATAACTTCTTTTAATGTTCTTACATGTATGTGAGACTACACACATACATTAATTAGACATTTATATTGACATATGCATTTACCTCCATAACAGGTCACTACATACATTGCATTTTAAACAGATATTCTCTGTCTCCCACACTACTCACTTCATAACCATTTTGTGTTACTTTTTGAAGTTATAATAGATAACCTTGGCTCAGTTAGATGCTTTCACATGAGAGCCATAAAACTTTATTTTAACGTTGTATATTTATTATTATTTCAAACACGAGCATTTTTTTTTGGGGGCTCTCACAAAATATATAATCATAAACCAAGCTTGACTAAATTAAGACTATTCAGCAAAAAATTTCGATAACTCAGGATATTTTTTGTGCTATCCCTATATTATATATCAGTACACACTCAG
>NW_013710781.1:0-423 GCF_000517525.1 Limulus polyphemus | reverse complement strand
TATCCCTGTGTCTAGTCTGGTGCTGAAATTTCAAGAAATGTGGAAACATATAAGGAACAGATAGATACACACACAGATACATACACACATATTGACGCTTATTTATATAGATATATATATACGTAAATGTTCTAAATACATAAACTGAATAGTTTATGGATAGTTTAAGTTTCTAATAAGATGTAATTACTTCATATATTATCAACTTGCAACAATCACTTGTTTTTCTAGTCCAGGCTCTCTTACTATTATTATTATTATTATTATCAACAATCACTTCTTTTTCTAGTCAAGGCCCTATTATTATTATTATTATCAACAATCACTTGTTTTTCTAGTAAAGGCCCTGTTATTATTATTATTATCAACAATCACCTGTTTTTCTAGTCAAGGCTCTGTTATTATTATTATTATCAACAATCA
>NW_013710780.1:0-423 GCF_000517525.1 Limulus polyphemus | reverse complement strand
CCAGAAGTGTGCAATGAGTGATGACAGGGTTTATATTTGATTGGTAAAAAGATGTGAAATTCCTTGCTATTTATTGTCCAGAAGTGTGCAATGAGTGATAACAGGGTTTATATCTTAATGCTAGAAGATATTAAATTCCTTGCTATTTATTGTCCAGAAGTGTGCAATGAGTGATGACAGGGTTTATATTTGATTGGTAAAAAGATGTGAAATTCCTTGCTATTTATTGTCCAGAAGTGTGCAATGAGTGATAACAGGGTTTATATCTTAATGCTAGAAGATATTAAATTCCTTGCTATTTATTGTCCAGAAGTGTGCAATGAGTGATAACAGGGTTTATATCTTAATGCTAGAAGATATTAAATTCCTTGCTATTTATTGTCCAGAAGTGTGCAATGAGTGATGACAGGGTTTATATTTGAT
>NW_013710779.1:0-423 GCF_000517525.1 Limulus polyphemus | reverse complement strand
TGTTATAATGGTACCATAATGGTATGTAATGATACTATAATGGTACAATAATGGTACCATAATGGTATGTAATGATACTATAATGGTACAATAATGGTACCATAATGGTATGTAATGATACTATAATGGTACCATAATGGTATGTAATGATACTTATAATGGTACCATAATGGTATGTAATGATAATATAATGGTACCATAATGGTATGTAATGATACTATAATGGTGTTATAATGGTACTATAATGGTGTTATAATGGTACCATAATGGTATGTAATGATACTATAATGGTATGTAATGATACTATAATGGTGTTATAATGGTACCATAATGGTATGTAATGATACTATAAAGGTGTTATAATGGTACCATAATGGTGTGTAATGATACTGTAATGGTACAATAATGATACTATAATGGTGT
>NW_013710778.1:0-423 GCF_000517525.1 Limulus polyphemus | reverse complement strand
AGACATGTTGCATTACATCAGTTTCTTCATAGTTTCATATTTATTTCTCTACAGTAATTTCTTCATATGTTGCTTTACTTTGGTTTCTTGGTATGTTACTTTATGTTTAGTTTTTAGATATGTTGCCTTACATTAGTTTCTTGGTATGTTACTTTATGTTTAGTTTCTTCATAGTTTCATATTTATTTCTTTACATTAATTTCTTCATATGTTGCTTTACTTTACTATCTTATATGTTACTTTCATTACTTTCTTATTATGTTGCTTTCCATCTGCTTTGCTGATATGTTGTTTGAAATTTAGTTTTCTTTCATTTCTTTGTCATTTTAAATTAGTTTCTTTCCATTTTTTTTAAATTAGTTTTTTGATATGTTGCTTAATAGTTAGTTTTGTGGTAGGTTATTTAACATCCGTTTCATTAGG
>NW_013710777.1:0-423 GCF_000517525.1 Limulus polyphemus | reverse complement strand
TTCCACAAGTTGACAATTCAGCAGATAAAATGTTATAAAACTTGTGGAACATCCAGTGGTTAGATAAGTCTATTTAGTTAGTAAAAGGTTATAAACTTGTGGAACATCCAGTGGTTAGATAAGACTATTTAGTTAGTAAAAGGTTATATTACCTAGCCACTGGATGTTCCACAAGCTGTCTATTTAGTTAGTAAAAAGTTATATTATCTAGCCACTGGATGTTCCACAAGTTGTCTATTTAGTTAGTAAACGGTTATATTATCTAACCACTGGATGTTCCACAAGTTGTCTATTTAGTTAGTAAAAGGTTATATTATCTAACCACTGGATGTTCCACAAGTTATCTATTTAGTTAGTAAAAGGTTATATTATCTAACCACTGGATGTTCCACAAGTTGACAATTTAGCTGATAAAAGGTTATA
>NW_013710776.1:0-423 GCF_000517525.1 Limulus polyphemus | reverse complement strand
CCAAGTGGTATGTAATGTGAGTCCATCCCCGAAGATGAGAATAAAACAACACAGAAGGTTGAAAGGATGGAAGAAGAAGAAGGTGGTATGTCCTGTGAGTCCATCCCCGAAAATGAGAATAAAACAACACAGAGGATTGAAAGGTTGGAAGAAGAAGAAGGTGGTATGTCCTGTGAGTCCATCCCCAAAGGTGAGAATAAAACAACACAGAAGATTGAAAGGTTGGAAGAAGAAGTAGGTGGTATGTCCAACCTCCAGGATGAGAATAAAACAACGGAGAAGGTTAAAAAGTTGGAAACAGCAATCAACAACCCTCAAGATGAAAAGACATTTATACCCCCCCCCCATAAATTGTGCCTACAGTACCATATCCAAACCACATACACCACCAAATAAATTTATAAAACTTATTTATTACTGAGA
>NW_013710775.1:0-423 GCF_000517525.1 Limulus polyphemus | reverse complement strand
CAGTAATACTTGTTATATTAATAAAGTATAAAATCATAGTTTCCAGTAAAACTTGTTATATTAATAAAGTACAAAATCATAGTTTCCAGTCAAACTTGTTATAATAATAAAGTTTAAAATCACAGTTTCCAGTAATACTTGTTATATTAATAAAGTATAAAATCACAGTTTCCAGTAAAACTTGTTATATTAATAAAGTATAAAATCATAGTTTCCAGTAAAACTTGTTATATTAATAAAGTATAAAATCACAGTTTCCAGTAATACTTGTTATATTAATAAAGTATAAAATCATAGTTTCCAGTAAAACTTGTTATATTAATAAAGTACAAAATCATAGTTTCCAGTGAAACTTGTTATATTGATAAAGTATAAAATCATAGTTTCCAATAAAACTTGTTATATTAATAAAGTTTAAAATCA
>NW_013710774.1:0-423 GCF_000517525.1 Limulus polyphemus | reverse complement strand
AAGGAAAACTGTATGCAATACTATCATCTAGTTTAACAATACTACGAGCACACTGGCACTAGTTGATAATAAAGTGTCACGTTTCATGCAACAACAATTAAAACGATATGGTTATGTTTTTCACTGTACTGAAAGATACAGGGTGTTCCAAAAGTAAAAGAGATCTATCACATGTAATTAATCAATGAATTTCCTGACAGGGACCTCCCTCCACAAAGCACTGTAAAAATAACTCAGTTTAGAGAGATTTATTTCGTCGGGGAACGTTTAGTTTGCATCACAGTCCTATTAACTTTCAGCCATTATGTTTGTTTTGGAGCATTAGGTTACCTGATTTTCCCATCACGGAGAATCGAACACCTGATTTTATCGTTGTAATTCTGTAAACTTACCACTAATCCACGGGGGGGGGGGTAGGGGGGG
>NW_013710773.1:0-423 GCF_000517525.1 Limulus polyphemus | reverse complement strand
GTGCCGAGTTTGGTGCTAATTGATCAAGGAATCTGGAACGTATAGGGAACATGTACACACATATATTGACGTTTATTTATATAAATTAATAATATTCAGTCAATATATATATGAATATTATGATCCTTTGTTTAACAGTACCAATTTCTTTAATAATCATAATTACTGTTCCCGCTTTGCTTGGCTCCAGACATCAGGTACAACAATTTACTTTTGCTGTTAATAAGTTTTATCGACCGTTTTCTTGCAACCGCAAGTTTTCCAGATTCTTCTTTCCCCTTATTTCTGATTTATATAGACGCATTTTATTCTTTTAGTGCACCTCAAGTAGAGTAAATTAATGAGTAAGTGAAACACGAATACGAATACGAAGTAACGTGGATCAGTTTTCAGCGGAAAAGCTTTGATTGGTCTCATAATTTC
>NW_013710772.1:0-423 GCF_000517525.1 Limulus polyphemus | reverse complement strand
ATTATATTTTCCAGCACAAGGCCGGATGTAATGTATGAGAAAAGTAACTCTGCAGGAATGCTGGAGCTAAGAAATAAAACGTCATATGAGGCGTAATTAATGCTTTAAATCAGTGATTGCAACGAGAGTTGTAACCTATAACGTAATGCAAGACAAGGAAAATGTTAGGTGTTCAGTGTGATTAGACAGACGAACAATGTATACACAACCTTGACTCTGTTTACTTGAGTATAAATTAGTTATCATTAATGACTGATCAAACAGGTATTGATGTAACCAGTCGCAGGAATTTGACGCAGTTCCTTATCGTTCCAAGAAGTGCGGTTAATGGTATATTCAAAGTATCCTGCGGAGTTCATGTATTGTAACTTGTTGAATAATGCTCAAAGGTCAGACCAGCTTGGGTCAAGGCGAGATTTTTAT
>NW_013710771.1:0-423 GCF_000517525.1 Limulus polyphemus | reverse complement strand
AAAGTACATACTGGGAGAATACTGAAACGCTTGTCTGCAAAGTACATACTGGGAGAATACTCGAACTTTTGTCTGCAAAGTACATACTGGGAGAATACTCGAACTTTTGTCTGCAAAGTACATACTGGGAGAATACTCGAACGCTTGTTTGTAAAGTACATACTGGGAGAATACTCGAACGCTTGTTTGTAAAGTACATACTGGGAGAATACTCGAACGCTTGTTTGTAAAGTACATACTGGGAGAATACTCGAACTTTTGTATGTAAAGTACGTACAGGGAGAATACTCAAACGCTTGTCTGCAAAGTACATACTGGGGGAATAATCAAACGCTTGTCTGCAAAGTACATACTGGAAGAATACTCTAACTTTTGTCTGCAAAGTACATACTGGGAGAATACTCGAACTTTTGTCTGCAAAGT
>NW_013710770.1:0-423 GCF_000517525.1 Limulus polyphemus | reverse complement strand
ACGTGCAGTAGTACACAAGTATCGGGTCGATGTAAGGCCCCGGCACGTGCAGTAGTACACAAGTACCGGGTCGATGTAAGGTTTCGGCTTCAGGACGTGCAGTAGTACACAAGTATCGGGTCGATGTAAGGCCTCGGCACGTGCAGTAGTACACAAGTACCGGGTCGATGTAAGGTTTCGGCCTCAGGACGTGCGGTAGTACACAAGTACCGGGTCGATGTAAGGCCTCAGGACGTGCAGTAGTACACAAGTACCGGGTCGATGTAAGGTTTCGGCCTCAGGACGTGCAGTAGCACACAAGTACCGGGTCGATGTAAGTATTACGTCTCTGGTCGTTTGTTATTTTCCCGTTAAAATTCCTTCCGAAAAACTTCAGCGATAGAAGTCATTTCTTAAATAAAACTAGTTTATTCTTTCTCAATA
>NW_013710769.1:0-423 GCF_000517525.1 Limulus polyphemus | reverse complement strand
ATATAACCTTATTATAAAATATTGTAGTTGATGTGATATAATAAGGTTATATAATATTGTAGTTGATGTGAATAATATTGTAGTTGATGTGATATAATAAGGTTATATAATATTGTAGTTTGATGTGATATAATAAGGTTTATAATATTGTAGTTGATGTGATATAATAAGGTTATCAACCTTATTATATCACATCAAACTACAATATTATATAACCTTATTATACTACATTAAACCGCAATATTATATAACCTTATTATATCACATCAAACCACAATATTATATAACATCAAACCACAATATCATATAACCTTATTATATCACATCAACTAGAATATTATATAACCTTATTATATCACATCAAACCACAATATTATATAACATCAAACCACAATATCATATAACCTTATTATATCACATCAA
>NW_013710768.1:0-423 GCF_000517525.1 Limulus polyphemus | reverse complement strand
AAGTAAAGTTAACATATCCATAGTGGTAAACACATGGTCACATGGTGCAGTGGAAGTAAAGTTAACATCTCCTTAGTGGTAAACACATGGTACAGTGAAAGTAAAGTTAACATATCCTTAGTGGTAAACGGTATCAGGAAAACTGCCCCCTCATTACATACAGCTAACATACAACGTTGATGAATAGTTGTTTGTGCACTGGTAAAATCCACAACGTCATGCATTATGTGTTTTGACAACGTTGTGGCACTGTTAGACGTTAATAGTGAATATACATATATTAATGAACAACGTTGTGGCACTGTTAGACATTAATGATGAATATATATATATTAATGAACAACGTTGTGTCACTGTTAGACATTAATGGTGAATATATATATATTAATGAACAACGTTGTGGCACTGTTAGACGTTAATGAT
>NW_013710767.1:0-423 GCF_000517525.1 Limulus polyphemus | reverse complement strand
GCGTATTCGCAGTTACGTCTTTGGGGACCACGCTATAAAAAATTTTCACTAAGCTTAGAGGAGTGAGCTTTCACCCTACAACGTTTGAGTTTCCTAAAACAAATAATTAAGAAGAGAGTACTGTGCATGCGACAGATTCGCACTTATGCGCCTCAAACCAAATAGCCCATATTCACCGGGAGGTTTAATATGTTTTTATTAGTTTGGACGTAATTGGCGTTTCACACACACAGACAGACCGATACACAGAATATGACTTCTATTTATAAGATACTAGATGCAGTCTACTAGAATAGTGAATCTATGAGTTTTTAACCATGATAAAGTCTGGAGTTTTCATTATGAAAACAAAATCGTTAGATTGATTAACTTCAAAATCATAAAATCGACAATGAGAGCAATGTTATAAGGCTTTAAAAGCAC
>NW_013710766.1:0-423 GCF_000517525.1 Limulus polyphemus | reverse complement strand
CCATGTGGTACCTAACAGTTTTAAAAAAAAATAATACATTTTTTGTAACCATGGTGTCGATAGCTATACATTTTAAATAATTCCGTTCAAGTATAAGGTCTTCTTTAATGTCTCTATAGACAAATGATGGGGGGTTTTGAACCGTGTATTATAAATAGGATTTATAGAAAAACATTGTTTTAAATAATAAATTTCGGAATACACCAAATTACAGATAATAAGTAAGGTTAATAAAGAATGAATATGTTTGTCATATGTTCTGTCACTTTCAACAACAAAAATAAGTAACGGTATTCATGACTCGTCTATTAGTCTTTACTCCAAAGTTAACACTAACGAGTATTATTAATGGTATTAAAAACAAGCTTGAATTATAGGATAAATGTGGAGGATATAAAATCACTTGCAGTTGTAGCTTGAATT
>NW_013710765.1:0-423 GCF_000517525.1 Limulus polyphemus | reverse complement strand
GCTGCCTTCCCTCTAGTCTTACACTGCTAAATTAGGGACGGCTAGCGCAGATAGCCCTCGTGTAGCTTTGCGCGAAATTCCAAAACAAACAAACAAACAAAAACGTGCGCTGAAAAGAGCTTTCTACGGATGTTTGTTTTGATTAAAAACTCTAACAAAATTATATTTTTGTCTAGTATAAAGATCAGAGAACTTCTCTATCAGCTACATTGCACATCTTGGAACCTGTTTGAAAACATTTTTAGCAGTATTATTTCTTCCAATTATCAGAGTTTATTTTAGCCCCCGGTGTCACAGCGGCAGCTTATATTGCTAGAAATCGGGTTTCGATACCCGTGGTGGGCACAGTACACGGCCCATTGTGTAGCTTTGTGCTTAACTACAAACAAACGAGTTTACCTTTAAAGGTTTAGAAGAATGATA
>NW_013710764.1:0-423 GCF_000517525.1 Limulus polyphemus | reverse complement strand
CAGTGTTTTGATTGCCGACTCTATTTGTGGTTTTATGACTACGATATCAATGTTTTTATTGCCGACTCTATTTGTTGTTTTATGACTACGATAGCAGTGTTTTTAAAGCCTACTCTATTTGTTGTTTTATGAGTATGATATCAGTGTTTTTATTGGCTACTCTATTTGTTGTTTTTTGAGTATGATAGCAGTGTTTTTATTGCCGATTCTATTTGTGGTTTTATGACTATGATAGCAGTGTTTTTATTGCCGACTCTATTTGTTGTTTTATGACTACGATAGCAATGTTTTTATTGCCGACTCTATTTGTTGTTTTTTGAGTATGATAGCAGTGTTTTTATTGGCTACTCTATTTATTGTTTTATGACTACGATAGCAGTGTTTTTATTGCCGACTCTATTTGTTGTTTTTTGAGTATGATAT
>NW_013710763.1:0-423 GCF_000517525.1 Limulus polyphemus | reverse complement strand
AGTGAACATCTGCATGACTGGCTTCACTACTTTGCACGATCCACAAACTTAAAATCCACTGAACAGGGACTATCGTGGTAGGTAAACATATTAACTCACATCATGTAGGTTTCGGTAAACTTAACACAAGTGAAACCTTAGCAAATAAACTATACCTATAGGTGTTATAAGGCTGCTTGATTTAATGACTCAGGGTAATTTGGTTGTTTATTAAAAAAACAGTTTATTTTTCCACTTCATAAGTTATACGATATATGATGATTAAAGGAACACTTCTACAGAAGGAACTAATGTCCCTACCTGAATAGAAATCACAGACATACAACTCCTTATATGACCTTCTACAATAATGGAGACTTCAATCTCATTACTCTTATAATTAGTGAGCTATAAAAAGTAAATATAAATGTACAAGCTCCACTT
>NW_013710762.1:0-423 GCF_000517525.1 Limulus polyphemus | reverse complement strand
CTGAATTTCTGTTGTTTCACTAACACTCTGCTGTTTTACTGACACTCTGCTATTTCACTGACTCCCTGTCGTTTCACTGACTCCCTGTCGTTTCACTGACTCCCTGTCGTTTCACTAACTCCCTGTTGTTTCACTGACACTCTGCTGTTTCACTGACACTCTGCTGTTTCACTGACACTCTGCTGTTTTACCGATACTCTGCTAGTTCACCAACTCTCTGATGTTTTACTGACTCCCTGTTGTTTCACTGACACTCTGGTGTTTCACTGACTCCCTGTAGTTTCACTGACTCCCTGTAGTTTCACTGACTCCCTGTCGTTTCACTAACTCCCTGTTGTTTCACTGACACTCTGCTGTTTCACTGACATTCTGCTGTTTTACCGATACTCTGCTAGTTCACCAACTCTCTGATGTTTTACTGAC
>NW_013710761.1:0-423 GCF_000517525.1 Limulus polyphemus | reverse complement strand
CGTCTGTCTTCAACTTGTGTAGTTTAGTAACAACAAGCACTATTAAAAGTCTGTCTTCAACTTGTGTAGTTTAGTAACAACAAGCACTATTAGAATGTCTGTCCTCAACTGGTGTACTTTAGTAACAACAAGCACTATTAGAATGTCTGTCTTCAACTAGTGTACTTTAGTAGCAACAAGCACTATTAGAACGTCTGTCTCCAACTAGTATACTTTAGTAACAACAAGCACTATTAGAATGTCTGTCTTCAACTAGTGTACTTTAGTAGCAACAAGCACTATTAGAACGTCTGTCTCCAACTAGTATACTTTAGTAACAACAAGCACTATTAGAATGTCTGTCTTCAACTAGTGTACTTTAGTATCTTCTGATACTAACGTTCTTCAATAAAGTTCTTAGTCTTTTAACAGTTCACTCTGGAA
>NW_013710760.1:0-423 GCF_000517525.1 Limulus polyphemus | reverse complement strand
GTTTTTTAACGTTTATAATGAACGTTTGTAAATTGACATATTTGTAATATTATATATATAAGACAGAGTTTATGTCTGTTAATTTTTTTTTGGTGTGTGTATCTTCCCAGTTGTACCAGTAGCAGAAAACAGAAGATTATATAATAAGGAACATTGAAATATTCAACATTATATTCTTCTTGTAACAGTTAGTGGACAGAAGGCAGAGTACGCATTATCTAGTTATGATGAAATGGATGGAAAAAGGAAGATATCCTTCATCTGTTCCTGATGAAAATTAGGATATGCAGAATCTGTTAGCTACTGACTGTAGAATCATAATTAACTGGTGATTAAGTATAAAATGGATTAATATTAAGTAATTAGATAATATTTGGTGATCAAGTATAAAATGGATTAATATTAAGTAATTGGATGATATTT
>NW_013710759.1:0-423 GCF_000517525.1 Limulus polyphemus | reverse complement strand
ACACAGGCACTTTGTATTGGCCCAGATAGTAGAACACTTGTAACTTTTAACAACTATTGCACACAGGCACATTGTAGTGGCCCAGATAGTAGAACACTTGTAACTTTAACAACTATTGCACACAGGCACATTGTAGTGGCCCAGATAGTAGAACTCTTGTAACTTTTAACAACTATTGCACACAGGCACATTGTAGTGGCCCAGATAGTAGAACACTTGTAACTTTTAACAACTATTGCACACATGCACATTGTAGTGGCCCAGATAGTAGAACAGTTGTAACTTTTAACAACTATTGTACACAGGCACATTGTACTGGCCCAGATAGTAGAACACTTGTAACTTTTAACAACTATTGCACACAGGCACATTGTAGTGGCCCAGATAGTAGAACACTTGTAAAGTTTAACAACTATTGCACAT
>NW_013710758.1:0-423 GCF_000517525.1 Limulus polyphemus | reverse complement strand
TGTTATTATGTTAATCAGTACTATTGTGTTATTATGTTAATCAATACTATTGTGTTATTGTGTTACTCTGTACTATTGTGTTATTGTGTTACTCAGTACTATTGTGTTACTCAGTACTATTGTGTTGTTATGTTAATCAGTACTATTGTGTTACTCAGTACTATTGTGTTATTGTGTCACTCAGTACTATTGTGTTATTACGTTAATCAGTAATATTGTGTTATTATGTTAATCAGTACTATTGTGTTATTATGTTAATCAATACTAGTGTAACATTATGTTAATCAGTAGTATTGTGTTATTATGTTAATCAGTACTAGTGTAACATTATGTTAATCAGTACTAGTGTAACATTATGTTAATCAGTACTAGTGTGACATTATGTTAATCAGTACTAGTGTGACATTATGTTAATCAGTAAGA
>NW_013710757.1:0-423 GCF_000517525.1 Limulus polyphemus | reverse complement strand
TTTAGTTACTTTCATCCGAAAGGACAGAGTAGAAGATGAAAGTAACTAAAACAGAGTATAAAGAAAGGGTTACTTTCATCTACTCTGTCCTTTCTTCTTTAGTTACTTTCATCTACTCTGTCCACAGAAGAGATGAAAGTAATTAAAGAAGAAAGGACAGAGTAGATGAAAGTAACTAACGAAGAAATAAAGAAAGGGATGAAAGTAACGAAAGGACAGAGTATCTTTAGTTTCATCTTTTTTTAAACGGACTACGGCTTAATTTGAAATATCTTGTAAAAGTAGAACAAATAAATTGTTTAGATATTTTACAGGTTAACAAGGCGTATCGATAACCATAAGCACGAAATTGAAAGTATAGAAAAATTACTAAGTATGTGATTTTCACGTAAGGGCGCTTTGTGATTGGCCTTTGTGTGAGTA
>NW_013710756.1:0-423 GCF_000517525.1 Limulus polyphemus | reverse complement strand
CTTCTACAGTAGCTTTTGATCTAGATTTTGAGCAAAGCCTTTTAGTTGTTCTCTTTAAACGTTTTTAAAGACAACAAAACTAAAGTATACTTGTAAAACTTATAATTACACTTATAAATATTACGTTTTAAATGTGCAATAGATGAAAATGAAAAATAGATGAATGAACATTTAAAGATTGAAAGATATTGAAGAGAAAAGAGAAATATTAGACACTTAGAGGCTTTTATTGTACAACTTAAAATAATCTGTCAAGAACCAAGATACTTTATTTCAGGAGGATCAACTAGAAAATTAAAGAATCGATTCGCAAAGTGTCTTTTAAAAAGTAGATTCCTAACTTTGTTTTTGCTATAATTTTTTATTCACGCTTATTTGTTTAATTTATTTACTTATGTTTAAAAATATGTCGACATTGTGAAA
>NW_013710755.1:0-423 GCF_000517525.1 Limulus polyphemus | reverse complement strand
GACATCCCTTTAAGAGTGGAATACTAACAACCAGCTCTAACTTTGACATTCCTTTAAGAGTGGAATACTAACAACCAGCTCTAACTTTACATTCCTTTAAGAGTGGAATACTAACAACCAGCTCTAACTTTGACATTGCTTTAAGAGCGGAATACTAACAACCAGCTCTAACTTTAACATTGCTTTAAGAGCGGAATACTAACAACCAGCTCTAACTTTGACATTGCTTTAAGAGTGGAATACTAACAACCAGCTCTAACTTTAACATTGCTTTAAGAGTGGAATACTAACAACCAGCTCTAACTTTAACATTGCTTTAAGAGTGGAATACTAACAACCAGCTCTAACTTTAACATTGCTTTAAGAGCGGAATACTAACAACCAGCTCTAACTTTGACATTGCTTTAAGAGCGGAATACTAAC
>NW_013710754.1:0-423 GCF_000517525.1 Limulus polyphemus | reverse complement strand
GATGTAATGGATTTTTAGATGTTAAGATTTTGTTTGAATAATCTTATTTTAAAACTATTCTTTGTTTACAATATAACTTAAGACAAAAAAACAGTAAAATCAAATATAGCCGAAATTTGATAAAGATTGTGAAATAACTATTGGGAATTTTGATGAAGGGATATCCATTTTCCAAGTCTTACATCAAAATATTCATATTTTCATCGAAAACCCAAAGGCTATAGCCCATGTTTTTTCCAAAATTTTGAAAAAAATTGTTTTTCGTCATATTTCAATAGAAAGATGCCTTTGGAAAATGAAGAAAAGTGCTTTTTTCACGCAAAAGTCAAACAAAAATATCGAATAGTGATTATTTCGTTGGAAAACTTCAAATTCAGACATTACAGCATAAACGAAAAATATTAGGTCCCGTTAAAAGTTAAC
>NW_013710753.1:0-423 GCF_000517525.1 Limulus polyphemus | reverse complement strand
CAGTGAACAGTATAATAAATGATCCGTAGTCCGTCCCGATACTGTACCAGTGAACGATATAATAGAAGATCCGTAGTCCGGGACGATACTGTACCAGTGAACGGAATAATAGAAGATCCGTAGTCCGGGACGATACTGTACCAGTGAACGATATAATAGAAGATCCGTAGTCCGGGACGATACTGTACCAGTGAACGGTATAATAGAAGATCCGTAGTCCGGGACGATACTGTACAAGTGAACGGTATAATAAAAGATCCGTAGTCCGGGACGATACTGTACCAGTGAACGGAAAATAGAAGATCCGTAGTCCGGGACGATACTGTACCAGTGAACGGTGTAATAAAAGATCCGTAGTCCGGGACGATACTGTACCAGTGAACGGTATAATAGAAGATCCGTAGTTCGGGACGATACTGTACA
>NW_013710752.1:0-423 GCF_000517525.1 Limulus polyphemus | reverse complement strand
TTTTATATACCATACATATATATATATATATATATTGTTGTGAATTTTTAATCAGAAGTTTTTATATACCAAATATATATATATCGTTGTGAATTTTTAATCAGAAGTTTTTATTTGCCATATATATATATATCGATGTGAATGTTTAATCAGAACTTTTATTTACCATGTAAATGTATATCGTTGAGAATGTTTAATCAGAAGTTTTATTTACCATATATAAATAGTTGTGAATTTTTAATCAGAAGTTTTTATTTAAAATATATATATATATGGTTGTGAATTTTTAATAAGAGGAATTTATTTACCATCTGTATATATATATCGTTCTAAATGTTTAGTCAGAAGTTTTATTTACCATATATATATCGTAGGTAATTTTTAATTAGAAGTTGTTATTTACCATATATATATATATATATA
>NW_013710751.1:0-423 GCF_000517525.1 Limulus polyphemus | reverse complement strand
GTTTGTATATATAGTAGCTTATGTTTGTATATATAGTAGTTTATGTTTGTATATATAGTAGTTTATGTTTGTATATATAGTAGCTTATGTTTGTATATATAGTAGTTTATGTTTGTATATATAGTAGTTTATGCTTATATATATAGTAGTTTATGCTTGTATATATAGTAGTTTATATTTGTATATATAATAGCTTATATTTGTATATATAGTAACTTATGTTTGTATATATAGTAGCTTATGTTTGTATATATAGTAGTTTATATTTGTATATATAGTAGCTTATGTTTGTATATATAGTAGTTTATGTTTGTATATATAGTAGCTTATGTTTGTATATATAGTAGCTTATGTTTGTATATATAGTAGCTTATGCTTGTGTATATATAGTAGTTTATGCTTGTGTATATATAGTAGCTTATG
>NW_013710749.1:0-423 GCF_000517525.1 Limulus polyphemus | reverse complement strand
GGTGTAGAATAAATACTCTACATACTGTACCTTATCTCTGGTGTCGTAAATAATCTACACACTGTATCTTATCCCAGGTGTAGAATAAATACTCTACATACAATACCCTATCCCTGGTGCAATAAATACTTACATAGTGTACCCTATCCGTGGTGAAGTAAAGACTCTACATATTGTACCTATCCCTGTTGCAGTAAACACTCTACATATTGTACCCTATCCAGGTGCAGTAAATACTCTACATACTGTACTCTATCCCTGTTGTAGTAAATACTCTACATACTATACCATATCCCAGGTGTAGTAAATACTCTACATAGTGTACTCTATTCCTGGTTCCGTAATACTCTACATACTTTACCCTATCGCTGGTGCATTAAATACTCTACATACTGTACCATATCCCCGATGCAGTTAATACTC
>NW_013710748.1:0-423 GCF_000517525.1 Limulus polyphemus | reverse complement strand
ACTTCACATACCAGACTTCAAGGTAATCTATCAAGAAATACCTGAGATACAACACTTCCAATTTTGATTGAGTTTCTTCCTCTTTTTTTTTCTTCGCACCAAAAGTACGGAAATTTTATTTGATAGAAAAATATACTTAACTTCGATGGATTTATTTCAAATTTGGTACACTGATAGATTTTTACAACCTACAATTAGGAGTGTAATTTGGTATAAATATGAGCAACCTGTGCAAAGTTATCTAACAAACACCGTTCAAATTTGACAAAAATTGTTGCGCACGCCTACGCAAAACGTCACGTGAGCTATCGGTCCAACATCTTTACTGCAACTTCGCCTAAGAGTAAAAGTGGACAGTTTTTAGTTTTGGTCATTCGGATTAAAGACGGCTAATTTAGAGCAGCAAAACTATAAGATGAAAGG
>NW_013710747.1:0-423 GCF_000517525.1 Limulus polyphemus | reverse complement strand
ACATTACTGTGTATTAACTGTTATTGAAACTTTCAATCACATGTTCCAGACATTACTGTGTATTAAACTATTTATTGAAACTTTCAATCACATGTTTCAGACATTACTGTGTATTAAACTGTTATTGAAACTTTCAATCACCTGTTTCAGATATTACTGTGTATTAAACTATTTATTGATACTATACAAGGACTGATGTAATTTTTGTTTGATTTTCTAAAAGTGTTTTTAGTCATAACAGTATGCATTTGAGACGTAGACACCACCTGTTTCTATATGTTGCTAAAATGAGCTATATTCATTGTTTGGTACTGGGTAATTGGGTAATTCTATGTAGATACTTTTCTTTGATTGAAATTAATAATAGTTGCTCGTAATAGTTGTACTTAAACCAGAACCCCTCCTCCCCCAGTGGCTCAGCAG
>NW_013710746.1:0-423 GCF_000517525.1 Limulus polyphemus | reverse complement strand
AGTTATCTTGTGAAAAAAAAAAGTGCATTGTGTGGTATGCGCATGTGTATTTAGTCCAATTGCAGTTCTGGTACTTAAACTCGTAGTATATAGCTCAATCTATTAGAAGCTTTTTTCCTCCCAACTTTGAACTGATAGACTTAGAGGAACGGCAGCTAATTATAAGCATCTACTGCCATCTTTCGAGCTACCCCTATCATAAACGAATAACGGGATTTGACCGTCATCCGTATTGAGTACCCACGGTCTCAAAGTGCAGAGCACTATAAAATAATGAGTATAAACATTTTGTTGTTGTTTTCTTAAATGATCCAGGTCCCCAGGTTTTTGTTTGTTTGTTTTTCACAGCGGATGTCTGGTTAGATATTTTTTACCCATGCAAACCTTAAGTGTGTGTGTGTGTGTGTTTATTATATCTGTTTG
>NW_013710745.1:0-423 GCF_000517525.1 Limulus polyphemus | reverse complement strand
GTCAAAATAAATATAGATCTTTACTTTGTCCCCCCCAGTGATTCAGCGATTTAAAATATTTACTCATTTGTAAATAATCATTTGTAACACAAATAAATAAAATATTGATCATTTTGAGTTTCATTCTATAAACAATTTTGTCTTAGTAAAAACAACTTACCTTTGTAATAAGCCCCACAAAAAGCACTATAGATATTAAAAGTTCGTTGTCCAAACATCGCATTTCAAGAAAACACCCGTGAGTGCGTGTGTGATGTATATGTGAATGTATCTGGAGAACTAGTTTAAATACGAGTATCGCACACAAGCGTTAGTTCAGGGTAAAATTGCTCGGTACCAGTGTTCGCTTCTTGCTGCGTGAGAGAGACACTTGTAATAATTTACTGTAATTTAGGCTCTGATAGCCTACCTACTCGTCTATCC
>NW_013710744.1:0-423 GCF_000517525.1 Limulus polyphemus | reverse complement strand
GCATTAACCACCTGGTCATGCCGGGCCACAATATCTTATGTATGCTTACGTGTTACTACTTCAACTCTTGCGTCGACCTTTAACCTCCAGAAATATTTTGTGGTAGATAGATTTAGGTATGTTTTATTTTGCTCATTCAACCCACATCTTAAACTTAAAGGATTACAATGTTGAACCTGATGCGCACTTTGGATAAACAGCCAAATCAGACACTTCTTGGCTTCTGGTGTATTCTCCCAAACTTTGAAGTATTCATCAAAGAAAAGGCAGCCAACCAGAAGCATCCGCCGCCAACCCAGGATGGTCAGGAATATAGGTTATCCATCTCTACCAGACTCTTGGTTATAGTAGTAAACTTGAGAGAATGTATGTCCATAACAGGTATTTAGGTTTGTAACCCAGGATGGTCAGGAATATAGGTTA
>NW_013710743.1:0-423 GCF_000517525.1 Limulus polyphemus | reverse complement strand
TGTTTCTACGTCCTTAAAGAGAAGAACAGGCTAAGTTGCCTCTATATTTGTGTTTCATATAATATGTTCTTCTCTTTAAGGACGTAGAAACAGAAGCGACTGGGGCTAAGTCGCCTCTATGTTTGTGTTCCTTATAATAGATTCAGTCGCTTCTGTTTCTACATCCTTAAAGAGAAGAACAGGCTAAGTCCCTCTATATTTGTGTTTCATATAATAGCTTCAGTCGCTTCTGTTTCTACGTCCTTAAAGAGAAGAACAGGCTAAGTCGCCTCTATATTTGTGTTTCATATAATAGATTCAGTCGCTTCTGTTTCTACATCTTTAAAGAGAAGAACAGGCTAAGTTGCCTCTATATTTGTGTTTCATATAATAGATTCAGTCGCTTCTGTTTCTACGTCCTTAAAGAGAAGAACAGGCTAAGTT
>NW_013710742.1:0-423 GCF_000517525.1 Limulus polyphemus | reverse complement strand
GCTAGCGGTGTTATGTCTTAAGTATAGCGGAAGCTAGCGGTGTTATGTCTTAAGTATAGCGGAAGCTAGCGGTGTTATGTCTTAAGTATAGCGGAAGCTAGCGGTGTTATGTCTTAAGTATAGCGGAAGCTAGCGGTGTTATGTCTTAAGTATAGCAGAGAAAAGATAAAGATTGATAGAAATTTGTGGTCTGTCATTTTTAATTTGAATATTTCTTTTAACAGCAGAAGAAGTAAGAAAATTAATTTGTCATATCTAAGTTCATAATTTTTATGAATTTAAGAACAAAATAATAGAGATTAGTGATACGGCTCTTTAAATTTGCTAACGGAAGTGTGTTGGTAGTTTTCTCATTATTGAATTCAGTGTTGGGTAACAGCAGATCCGAAAGCTTTTATCTCATACGTACAATCACTGTCAACT
>NW_013710741.1:0-423 GCF_000517525.1 Limulus polyphemus | reverse complement strand
TCATATAATACCGTAGAGGACCGACCCATCATGATAATACTGTAGAGGACCGACCCAATCTTGACAATACTGTAGAGGACCGACCCCATCTTGACAATACCGTAGAGGACCGACCCAATCTTGACAATACTGTAGAGGACCGACCCAATTTTTACCACGTTTGGCTTGTACAACTTGTATTTTTTTCCATATTTGGCTTGTATATCCAGTATTTTTTCTGTGTTTAGCTTGTACAACCTGTATTTTTTTCTATATTTAGTTTGTACATCCTGTATTTTTCCCTCATGTTTGTTTCTTACTATCTGTATTTTTACCAATATCACAATATAGTTTAATAACCAAATTGAAAACGTCGATTCTACAGGACAGCGGCTCCCACTCTACATTCACGTACTGATGTGTTAGACTTCCAGCTACTATACA
>NW_013710740.1:0-423 GCF_000517525.1 Limulus polyphemus | reverse complement strand
CCAACCAGGTTAGAATATAAATACTTGTCCATTATATTCTAACCTGGATACTTGTCCATTATATTCTAACCTGGATACTTGACCATTATATTCTAACCTGGATACTTGACCATTATATTCTAACCTGGATACTTGACCATTATATTCTAACCTGGATACGACTCTAGATTACATAAATGACAATTAAAGATATTTTGGCCTGGTATATAACAGTTAATGATGCTAGCCTAGGTACATAAAAATTGTAATGTTAGCCTAGGTACATAATAGTTAATGATGCTAGCCTAGGTACATAGCAGTTGGTAAGGCTAGCTTAGGTACATAACAGTTAATGATGCTAGCCTAGGTACATAGCAGTGGGTAAGGCTAGCTTAGGTACATAACAGTTAGCGATGCTAGCCTAAGTACATAACAGTTAATGAT
>NW_013710739.1:0-423 GCF_000517525.1 Limulus polyphemus | reverse complement strand
ACTTGATGAATTAGTAGGATGCAATGTGGTGATGCACTTGATGAATTAGTAGGATTCAATGTGTTGATGCACTTGATGAATTAGTAGGATACAATGTGGTGATGCACTTGTGTCATGCTTGATGAATTAGTAGGATACAATGTGGTGATGCACTTGTGTCATTAAGTGGATAACCTGTTTTGATAATTGGTAGGAGACTATTTAATTGTACTTGTCTTGGAATTGTTAAACTACTTTCATAATTGATAGGAGACTATTTAATTGTACTTGTCTTGGAATTGTTAAACTACTTTCATAATTGATAGGAGACTATTTAATTGTATTTGTCTTGGAATTGTTAAACTACTTTCATAATTGGTAGGACTCTGTTTAATTGTATTTGTCATGGAATGGATAACCTGCTTTCATAATTGGTAGGAGACT
>NW_013710738.1:0-423 GCF_000517525.1 Limulus polyphemus | reverse complement strand
ACATCTTACTCAACAATAAAACTAGATGGGTGCATCTGGACAGATGGGTCAATACTAAAGCTATATGAGTATATATGGACAAGTTACTCAACAATAAAACTAGATGGGTGCATATGGCCAAATGAGTCAAAACTAAAGCTAAATGGGACAAGTTTAAAACTAGATAAGTAGATAAGTACACGTTGACAGACGAGTGAAGAATATAGCTAGATGGGTGCATCTGGACAGATGAATCAAGACTGACGCTAGATAAGTATATGTGGACAAGTTACTCAACAATAAAACTAGATGGGTGCATCTGGACAGATGGGTCAATACTAAAGCTAGATGAGTATATGTGGACATCTTACTCAACAATAAAACTAGATGGGTACATCTGGACAGATGGGTCAATACTAAAGCTAGATGAGTATATGTGGACAT
>NW_013710737.1:0-423 GCF_000517525.1 Limulus polyphemus | reverse complement strand
TATAGATGTATATAGATATATATAGATGTATATAGATATATATAGATGTATATAAATATATATAGATGTATATAGATATATATATAGATATATATAGATGTATATAGATATATATAGATGTATATAGATGTATATAGATATATATAGATGTATATAGATATATATATAGATGTATATAGATATGTATAGTGATGTATATATAGATGTATATAGATATTATATCGATGTATATAAATATATATAGATGTATATAGATATATATATAGATGTATATAGATAGATATATATATAGATATATATATATAGATGTATATAGATATATATAGATGTATATAGATATGTATAGTGATGTATATATAGATGTATATAGATATATATATAGATGTATATAGATATGTATAGTGATGTATATATAGATGTATA
>NW_013710736.1:0-423 GCF_000517525.1 Limulus polyphemus | reverse complement strand
GTAAAAATTAATTTTATTTATCATAGAATAAAAAGAACATTTTTATATGGATTGATAAATTTGTGCTTATTTATATTGGTTGATAAATATGTATGGTGTTTTATACTGATTGATAAATTTGTACTTTGTACTATTTTTATATATTGATTGATAAATTTGTAATGTTTTTTATATTGATTCATAAATAATAAATAATAATTGATAAATTTGTACTGCAAAATATCATACAATATAAAACACATAACAAATTATCGATCAAAATAAAAATCGATTCAAATTTATCAATTATTATCAAAAGGTACAAATTTATGAATTAATATAATAAAACAGGAAAAATTTATCAATCTATATAAAAAACTGTACAAATTTATGAAACAATATAAAAAACAGTACAAATTTATCAATCAATATAAAAAACAGTAC
>NW_013710735.1:0-423 GCF_000517525.1 Limulus polyphemus | reverse complement strand
TATATATATATATATATATATATATATGTGTGTGTGTGTGTGTGTGTGTGTTTGTGTATTTCAATAGTTCTTCCTCCGAATAACTTTATCTCTTGGGAACGTTTGTCATGTTAATCTAGTCGTAGCACTAATCGTTATTGATTGCGATAATAATTCTCTTTAGCTCATGAACAACTCTATGGTTATTTTTTAATGACCCCCAACGTTTTAAGTTAATTCTAAATTGTTTTTAAAATCAATATAAAAGTAATATGCGAAATAGTTGATTTTTGTTAGAGATCCAAAACGAATGCTGATGACAGACCAACTAACATTCAATATGAATGTTTGCTTACTTGTTCATCCAAACCATACGACTAGGGAAAAAAAGAGTTAAATACGCACATGATGTAAGGTCAAACCATACGACTAGGGAAAAAAAAG
>NW_013710734.1:0-423 GCF_000517525.1 Limulus polyphemus | reverse complement strand
ACACGTTTCAGGTATTCCATGCGTTGTTGTATTATAGTTTTCGTTATTTGATTCTTATGCTGCTGATCGTCGTCTATCATATAGTTGTTTGTTCGAATTGTAAGATAAGTTTAATCCAATAGAAAAGCGTAGAAATACTGCATTTAATCAAAAGTTTCCAATGAGTTAATGACAATTTTTAAACAGTTATTAGACAAAAAGTATCATATATATGGGTTTCCAAAGGACTTTTATATTCTGGAGTGCTATAAAACTAATAAATTAGTGTTTAACGTTTAGCGCAATGACAAATACAGCTGGTTGTATTTCACAGTGATGCTGTTAAGTGCTTTAACGGTGTTGATGAAACAATAACAGGTTTAGTATTTAGCCAATAACAATATTTTAAGTATTAGATCGTCAAGAAATTAATGTCGCTTTTTT
>NW_013710733.1:0-423 GCF_000517525.1 Limulus polyphemus | reverse complement strand
TGGATGTAGTAATTTACTGAGGATTGATGCAGTAGTTTACTAAGGATTGATATAGTAATTTACTTAGGATTGATGTAGTAATTTACTAAGGATTGACGTAGTAATTTACTGAGGATTGATGCAGTAGTTTACTAAGGATTGATATAGTAATTTACTTAGGATTGATGCAGTAATTTACTAGTAAATTACTGCATCGAGGATTGATGTAGTAATTTACAAGGATGGATGTAGTAATTTATTGAGGATTGATATAGTAATTTACTTAGGATTGACATAGTAATTTACTGAGGATTGATGTAGTAATTTACTATGGATTGATGTAGTAATTTACTAAGGATTGATATAGTAAATTACTGAGGATTGACGTAGTAATTTACTGAGGATAGATGCAGTAACTTTACTAAGGATGAATGTAGTATTTAC
>NW_013710732.1:0-423 GCF_000517525.1 Limulus polyphemus | reverse complement strand
TATCGCCGCAAATGCGAGCCGTGGTGCCACGGGCGACATGTTTAGCTTCTATATTTTTGGTTTGTGGCGAATTCCCAACTAGAGGATTTATGACAGGAGGACTGTATACGTTACAGACATTTCGAAAAGGAATAATCACACAGCGAGATTGCTGAACAATATAGAGCCAAAGGACTAGAAACTTCGAAGAAGGGAGACTTCATTGTAATTCGTTGTAGAGAATAATTTTAATAGGAGAATCAGGAGACAACGGGTTCTGAAACCGTTCCCCAAGCCAAACTAAAGCAACACTCTCATCTACAAAGTGAGGGCTATTTTTACGGATGAGAACCTTTCGGCCAGAAATGTCGTTATACTGAAGCTAGACATATATTCTGGCTCTATTGACAAGGTAATAAAGAAGTACTTAAAGTTGACGAAGGG
>NW_013710731.1:0-423 GCF_000517525.1 Limulus polyphemus | reverse complement strand
AAGAGTCCGACAGCTTTTATAGTTCACTCATTTCGTTAATAATTTTCTCCTTAGTAGGGATAATAGTATGAATAAGTATTGATATGAATATACATGAAGTATTTAAAAATAACCGTAGCATATCTAGTTAACACAATAAACAACACACTTACTTGTGTACGCAAAGAGTAGAAAAATGTCATATATTTCACACCCTGGGCTTTATGTCGTTTCATGACTTCATAACTCAAGTAATACAGCCACCACAATACAAGCTAATATATTTCACACCCTGGGGTTTATGACCTCACAACTCAAGTAATGGAGCCACAACAATAGAAAATCGTATTCTTCTCAACCTCTGGTTGACGTCATCTTATGATCTCATATCTCAGGTGATAAAGCCAAAACAAAAGAACATTACACTAATAATTTGATGTATAA
>NW_013710730.1:0-423 GCF_000517525.1 Limulus polyphemus | reverse complement strand
CATTAGCTAAAATCTGGAAGGCACACCTGTAATAATATGCTCGTTTATGATGCATCCACGTGTTCTACTTATATTTATGTTAAATACGATTTGCCACTTGTAATTAGAGTAGTGATCTTATAAATGGACAGGTTATTAAAACTGTGTCTTCACGTTCCAAAAAGAGCAAATGCTTACTTCCATCTTTTTTGTTTCAACTGTGTTGGTATAGTGACGTGTAATAGTTTTCCCACAGGATTATGTTGCTATAGTAACGTGTAATAGTTTTTCTCACAGGATTGTGTTACTATAGTAACGCGAAATCATTTCCCCACGTGATTATGTTGCTATAGTAACGTGTAATAGTTTTTTCCACAGGATTGTGTTACTATAGTAACGCGAAATCATTTCCCACGTGGTTATGTTGCTATAGTAACGTGTAAT
>NW_013710729.1:0-423 GCF_000517525.1 Limulus polyphemus | reverse complement strand
GGTTTCAGTTTCACTCGGTCATGTAACTACAGATATCGGTTTCAATTTCACTCGGTCATGTATCTACAGATATTGGTTTCAATTTCACTCGGCCAATTAACTATAGATATTGGTTTCAATTTCCCTCGGCCATGTAACTACAGATAATGGTTTTATTTCACTCGGCCATGTAACTACAGGTAGGTATTGGTTTCAATTTCACTCGGCCATGTAACTACAGGTTTTGGTTTCAGTTTCACTCGGTCATGTAACTACAGATATTGGTTTCAATTTCACTCGGCCATGTAACTACAGATATTGGTTTCAATTTCACTTAGGCGTGTAACCACAGGTTTTGGTTTCAGTTACACTCAGCCATGTAACTACAGGTTTTAGTTTCATTTTCACTTGGCCATGTAACTACAGGTTTTGGTTTCAGTTACA
>NW_013710728.1:0-423 GCF_000517525.1 Limulus polyphemus | reverse complement strand
CTCTTGGTTCCAGTCCTTCTCCAAGCCTTGAGCATATTCTGATGGATTGCAAGATTCTTCACAAGATGGAATTGGTGGCACAACTCAGACATTACTGTGTCCCAGTCCTCTTGTTGCTCCCTGTCCAGATGTGGGATGGCATCCAGAGCTTGACATTCCAGGCTCACAATCCTAAGTCCAGGCATCCCAAACAATTATCTGCCTGAAATGCTTCAGGAAGTGGTCAAAATCTGTTTTGCACCACCTTTGAACATCAGGAGCAAAATCTGTTTTGCCTCACTCACAGAGACTTGTGCTGGGGCCAAAGCTTCTCCCTTGCAGGTTCTCAGTCAGTTACTGGCTGAAATGGTGCTTATGTCAAAGGTGCAGAGCAATAAATAAGTAATAAGTCCCTGGTCCATGGCAGCAGGGTAATGAGCTCAA
>NW_013710727.1:0-424 GCF_000517525.1 Limulus polyphemus | reverse complement strand
ACGACAAATCTATAAAGAGCTCTGGATTGAGTGAAACGCGTCGTCGGTAATGGATATGACGAATATAGTGTGTTTGTTAATACTGTTATTATACACTTTTCTAATTCTTGAAAATCCCTAATAGACTACATAATGAATGTAGTATTTAAAATATAATAGGCCTAATACTAATGTCTTATGACAATTATAATTATTCCGTTTCATATTTCGTAAGGCATATAAAATAATTTCTAATAAAGAAATTTGAGATGAAATTTTGGAAAATTATATTTTAAAGATATACATAACGAAAGCAGTAAAATGCTAATAAACGATGTACTTTAGCTAAGTGAGTTGTATTAACATTTGAGAAAGAGTCACTACATTGACTCACCAAGAACATTGTTTTTAGTATAAACCTACATTGTTTGTTTTAGAATATCTC
>NW_013710726.1:0-424 GCF_000517525.1 Limulus polyphemus | reverse complement strand
CCATCCTGCAACCTTGCTGAGTCGCGAGTAATAGAGAAGCCACCGTCAGATCGATTATAGAAAGTGCGATCAACTTCCCGGAACAGTTTTTAGGAATTGAATGGATCTTTTTTTAAACTTTCCCGTTTCACAGCAATGCTTTAGAAGGAAGTTTAATACTTTTTAAAAACGTACCTGTTTCACACGTAAAGAAAATAATAACTTTTTGGGCTAAAATTGAGGATTTGATTAGGTCTTTCAAATACTTCTATTTCACGACTAAAGAAAATAGCTTTTGGGACAGAATTTGAAAACTTTATTAGGGCGTTTGAATTTAAGAAGAAGATAACAATTAAAGCAAAATTCCTGTGTAACTCTTTAAAACTTGCTTTCTGTGTATGAATTTTGGTGGAACATCCAGAGTTTGGTTAACAGTTCTAATTTG
>NW_013710725.1:0-424 GCF_000517525.1 Limulus polyphemus | reverse complement strand
GTCAATATGGTCAAAAGGTAAAATGATCGGATTTAGACAGCTTTCAGGTGAGACTTGAGTCAATATGTTTAAAAGGTAAAATGAGTCGGATTTAGACAGCTTTCAGGTGAGACTTGAGTCAATATGTTTAAAAAGGTAAAATGAGTCGGATTTAGACAGCTTTCAGGTGAGATTTGAGTCAATATGTTTAAGAATGTAAAATGAGTCGAATTTAGACAGCTTTCAGGTGAGATTTGAGTCAATATGTTTAAGAAGGTAAAATGAGTCGGATTTAGACAGCTTTCAGGTGAGACTTGAGTCAATATGTTTAAAAAGGTAAAATGAGTCGGATTTATACAGCTTTCAGGTGAGACTTGAGTCAATATGTTTAAAGAGGTAAAATGAGCCGGATTCAGACAGGTTTCAGGTGAGACTTCAATCAATA
>NW_013710724.1:0-424 GCF_000517525.1 Limulus polyphemus | reverse complement strand
AGATCATGTATTATATATTATATATATATAATTTGTCTTGTTATAATTCTTGAAGTGTTCTGCTAACTGCAATAGAGCGTTTATTCTGCTCTTTTTTTCTTTCTTCTCAAATCTCGATTACGAATTTGCTGGTAACAATTCCTCGAACAGAGGAATACACTCACGCATGTATATAAAACCATACACTATTGGTGCATTAATATGGGTTGTCGTTTAGTTTACTTCTTTAACCTAACTTGATCCCTCAAGTCAAATGGAAATCGATGATCGTCACAAGAAACGAGTCACATCATCAACTACCTCACAGACCCTTGGGGGACGACATTGCTACTTAGCCAATAACACTTGGTATATAAATATCGTACAGTGAAATAAGTTAATTCCATATTACATCGTACTAACACAAGGCCTGTATCCCCCCCCC
>NW_013710723.1:0-424 GCF_000517525.1 Limulus polyphemus | reverse complement strand
TTACACTAGATATCGGTAGGATGTCATTACACTAGATATCGGTAGGAATCTTCTCATTACACTAGATGTCAGTAGGAATCTTCTCATAACACTAGATATCAGTAGGAATCTTCTCATAACACTAGATATCAGTAGGAATCTTCTCATTACACTAGATGTCAGTAGGAATCTTCTCATTACACTAGATGTCAGTAGGAATCTTCTCATTACACTAGATATCGGTAGGAATCTTCTCATTACACTAGATGTCAGTAGGATGTCATTACATTAGATATCGGTAGGAATCTTCTCATTACACTAGATATCGGAAGGAATCTTCTCTGTACACTAGATATCGGTAGGAATCTTCTCATTACACTAGATATCGGTAGTAATCTTCTCATTACACTAGATGTCAGTAGGAATCTTCTCATCACACTAGATA
>NW_013710722.1:0-424 GCF_000517525.1 Limulus polyphemus | reverse complement strand
GTTCAGCTTACTTCCCTAGGATACAAATAATCACCAATGTGTGGCTACTAATGAAGAGAACTCCAAAGTAATGTCGTGTTTGTTCAGCTTACCTTCTCTAGGACACAAATAATAACCAATGAGTGGCTACTAATGAAGAGAACTCCAAAGGAATGTTGTGTTTGTTCAGCTTACCTTCTCTGGGATACAAACAATCACCAATGTGTGGCTACTAATGAAGAGAACTCCAAAGTAATGTCGTGTTTGTTCAGCTTACCTTCTCTGGGATACAAACAATCACCAGTGTGTGGCTACTAATGAAGAGAACTCCAAAGTAATGTCGTGTTTGTTCAGCTTACCTTCCCCGGGATACAAACAATCACCAATGTGTGGCTACTAATGAAGAGAACTCCAAAGTAATGTTGTGTTTGGTTCAGCTTACCTT
>NW_013710721.1:0-424 GCF_000517525.1 Limulus polyphemus | reverse complement strand
GAAAAGGCGTTCATATCATAATAATTATAGTTAGAACAAGAACAGTTAAGTGTCTAATATTTAGCATTGTTTAAAGTAAACTTTCAGAAGGCGGCATTATTTTTTTCAGACGTTGTCCGGTAAGTACTCACTAGAAATATTATTTATTCTAAATGAGTTGGTTGAAGTTAACGTTTCTTGATGATGAGTATCAAAGCAGTATTCAATAAGATAAACAGCTAATTCATTGCTGTTTATATTTTTCGAGTTTTAATTGTACTATATAAATACATGCACAAAGCAGACGAAATAAATGTACAGAATATAGTGAACGTCGATAATATTCTGTGCAGCTGTTGAAGATAGTTTAAAAAAACAAAACAAATGCCAGTATGAGGGAGGGCCATTTGTAACATTTTAAGTAACTGTGGAGGTGTTATTAAAT
>NW_013710720.1:0-424 GCF_000517525.1 Limulus polyphemus | reverse complement strand
CTTACCACACTTAGCAAAGACTTATAAACGTGTTTACGTTTTAAACCATTCTCTCTTTAGTAACTTACCAGAATTAACGCAGAAGTATATTACAACAAATATAAAACATCTCACCATCAAAGATAATATACTTATTAAATGTATAAACACGTATCTTACGTTGTTGACCATCATCCCAATCATTCCTGTCCAGCTGCCATTAGGCAGTATCATTCCCCACTGATGGTCTTGTGGTACCTTTAATGAATAACTAAGAAAAGCAAAAAGGCGTTTATGACATATATAGTTACGTTACAAAAGTATCAGTAAATAATTTACAGAATTCAAGTTAAGTGTGGTGTCAGTGGCATTGTACTTGAGAAACACTCAAACTTTGGTCAAACAGTTCTTCATAATCAATTTTACTTTTGTCTTTTTGTAAATA
>NW_013710719.1:0-424 GCF_000517525.1 Limulus polyphemus | reverse complement strand
CATGTAAAAATGGCAAGACAATAAAACCATCGCAGGTCTGTGTTATCCAATTAAGCTGCCTGGATTATAAATTGTATGAGAATTATGAACGCACGTATCAAAGGAAATTAACAATATTATGCATTTGAATGTCAGTAAATTTTAACACTGTCGTATGCTGAAGTGTTTTTTTAAAGCTCCAGACTTAAACTGTTTTACATTATAAACAGTCTCAACTACTTTACCCAAGAATTGTACATGATTGTTTCCTATTGCAAACAATTTTAACTACTTTACCCAAGAATTGTACATGATTGTTTCCTATTGCAAACAATCTTAAGTACTTTACCCTAGAATTATACATTATTGTTTTATATTACAAACAGTCTCAACTACTTTACCCAAGAATTGTACATTATTGTTTTATATTACAAACAGTCTCAAC
>NW_013710718.1:0-424 GCF_000517525.1 Limulus polyphemus | reverse complement strand
CTCACGTGACGTAAGTATAGGTGAGACAACTACCACAGGGGCCTAGCACTCACGTGGCGTAAATATAGGTGAGACAACTACCACGGGGCCTAGCACTCACGTGGCGTAAGTATAGGTGAGACAACTACCACAGGGCCTAGCACTCACGTGACGTAAGTATAGGTGAGACAACTAACACGGGGCCTAGCACTCATGTGGCGTAAATATAGGTGAGACAACTACCATGGGGCTTAGCACTCACGTGGCGTAAGTATAGGTGAAACAACTACCACAGGGCCTAGCACTCACGTGACGTAAGTATAGGTGAGACAACTACCACAGGGCCTAGCACTCACGTGACGTAAATATAGGTGAGACAACTACCACGGGGCCTAGCACTCACGTGGCTTAAATATAGGTGAGACAACTACCACAGGGCCTAGCA
>NW_013710717.1:0-424 GCF_000517525.1 Limulus polyphemus | reverse complement strand
TGGGTCTAGTAATCTTTAGGCAGTTAATTGTTGATTACTTAGTTATTTTAGTGAAATATTTGTTGTCATAAGCACAGCCAACATATATAACATCAGTGTTCACAGAAGTATCAAAAAAGGTCATTCAGATCATCACACTAACCTCTGACACATCAAACAAGCAACTATTTAAATTGAATGTTATTGTAGACATCCTTACGGTTATCTAACACAGAAAGTTACATCTATTGTAAGTATTAAACCAGATAATGTAATTTATATGTATATACCAGAAAGTAACACCTATTGTAAGTATTAAACCAGGTAATGTAATTTATATGTATATACCAGAAAGTTACACCTATTGTAAGTATTAAATCAGATAATGTAGTTTATATGTATATACCAGAAAGTAACACCTATTGTAAGTATTAAACCAGATAAT
>NW_013710716.1:0-424 GCF_000517525.1 Limulus polyphemus | reverse complement strand
TGATATCTAAACCATCAGGTATTGTAGGAGATGACTGGTTTTTGATGCAGTTTTAACTTAATTATAATTCACTCAGTAATTTATCTGATACATAAAATTTTAAATTGATTGCTAAGTAAATGCTGCATATACGGTATTACCGGCGTTGTTTTAAAATGTAGCTAAACATGTCCGTCATATATTTTACTAAAAACATAAATTAAATTAAATACAAAAAATTAAGAAACAAGTTAGGAAAGCCATGGTATGAATGCTGTGAAAATATAATATAATATAATAGGGTAAAATAAGATTTAAAGAAACAAACTGAATGAATCATTAATTGGAGTAATGTAGTGAGGACTGAATGTTACAGACCAAAGATCTCGGGTTCGAGACGTGATACTACCAAACACTTTTCATATTTTAAGCTATGTGTGCATTA
>NW_013710715.1:0-424 GCF_000517525.1 Limulus polyphemus | reverse complement strand
ATACATGGTTAACAGAGGAGATAAAGAACTGTTAATCTTCCATACATGGTTAACAGAGAAGATAAAGAAAGGTTAATCTCCCATACATGGTTAACATAGTAGATAAAGAACTGTTAATCTTCCCTAGATGGTTAACAGAGGAGATAAAGAACTGTTAATCTTCCATACATGGTTAACAGAGGAGATAAAGAAAGGTTAATCTCCCATACATGGTTAAAATAGTAGATAAAGAACGGTTAATCTCCCATACATGGTTAACAGAGGAGATAAAGAACGGTTAATCTTCCATACATGGTTAACATAGTAGATAAAGAACGGTTAATCTTCCATACATGGTTAACAGAGGAGATAAAGAACGGTTAATCTTCCATACATGGTTAACATAGTAGATAAAGAACGGTTAATCTTCCATACATGGTTAACA
>NW_013710714.1:0-424 GCF_000517525.1 Limulus polyphemus | reverse complement strand
GTGTGCTCAGACTGTGAATCCAGGTATTCATGGGTCGCGACCCGTTGGTGCAAGTACGTGTTTATTACTGTAGAGTCGTGAGTGTGTTATAAGAACGATGGTCAGACAAAGTAGCCAAAGAGTTGGCGGTGAGTGCTGTTGTATAGCTGTCGTTTGTCTAGTATATTAGTTCAAACTGAGAGAAGGCTACACGCAGATATCCCTTTGTAGCTTTGCGCGAAACCCTGAAACAAACGAACCAACATTAATTCTACACCACTAGCAGAAACAGTTAACCCGAGTGATTCCGGGGAGTACACACACACACATATGTATATATTTACACACATATATATATATATAACCAGTGATTTCGGGAGTACACTCATACACACACACACACATATATATATATATAACCAGTTAACCCGACGGATTCCTGGAG
>NW_013710713.1:0-424 GCF_000517525.1 Limulus polyphemus | reverse complement strand
GAAGAATTAAATATTGAAGAAACCTAAAGAAAATTGAAGAATCTGAATACTGAAGAAACCTAAAGAACGTTGAAGAATCTGAATATGGAAGAAACCTAAAGAATGTTGAAGAATCTGAATATTGAAGAAACCTAAAGAATGATGAAGAATCTGAATATTGAAGAAACCTAAAGAACGTTGAAGAATCTGAATATGGAAGAAACCTAAAGAACGTTGAAGAATCTGAATATGGAAGAAACCTAAAGAACGATGAAAAATCTGAATATGGAAAAAACATAAAGAATAATGAAGAATCTGAATATTGAAGAAACCTAAAGAATGATGAAGAATCTAAATATGGAAGAAACCTAAAGAACGTTGCAGAATCTGATTATAGAAGATACAAAAAAAATGTTAAAAACTTAAAGACTGTTAAATAACATGA
>NW_013710712.1:0-424 GCF_000517525.1 Limulus polyphemus | reverse complement strand
CTGTACCAATAACTTTTAGTAAGCTTCCCAGTGTCTATAGAAATCATTTTTAGTAAGCTTCCCAGTGGCTGTAGTAATCAGAATTCTGTCTGTATCACGCCAGTTCTGGTGACTATTTCTTTTCTTCCACTTTGATCTAGCCCCCCCCCCCCCCCAGTGGCACAGCGGTACGTCTGCAAGTTCACGACGCTAAAAACCTGGTTTCGATACCCGTGGTGGGCAGAGTACAGATAACACATTATGTAGCTTTGTGCTTAACAACAAATAAAACAGTTTTAGTAAATCTTTTAACTCTTCAACAGGAAACACCCTTTTTTATTTGAGTGTATTTTAAATAAAAGCGGCATATCTATTTCTAAACACCTCTAAACAAACTTTACGAACCTCCATCCGAATTTTATAAAGTAACTTCTTGGATATGAAT
>NW_013710711.1:0-424 GCF_000517525.1 Limulus polyphemus | reverse complement strand
TTCTAGTCAACCAAAAATTAAACTTGGTTTATTTGTTACTAGGAATTTGTACATTAGATAATTTAGAACGGCATATTTACACAAAATGTGATGAATTGCACATTAATATCCCCTTCACTGTGATTATGGATACACAAACAAAGATAGGACGAAAACACGCATACCTATGTTTATTTTCAAGTACCTGGCTTCGTGAAACTCGCAAGTCACGTTTATAAACTAATAAAGTTATTTTCAGGTCAATTTTTTAATTGCGCACTCTGCGTGATTACAACTGTGTTTCGGTTACGTAACTCTGTAATATACTGAAGTTTGTCAATATTACACGGGAAGTTAAACAATGAAATAACAAAAATGTTATGGCTTAACTATAATTTGTTTGTTTGTTTGTAATTAAGCACAAAGCTACACAATGGGCTATCTG
>NW_013710710.1:0-424 GCF_000517525.1 Limulus polyphemus | reverse complement strand
ATTAAAAGTTTTATATTTGAATGTTCTGTTGAACTGAGTTGAAAATCGTTTTTTTTTTCTTTTCATTTTTAGCACAAAACAACTAGACTATCTACGATGGTTGAACATCTAATATGGATATTAATTTTACTTCTTCAGAAAATGAAAAGTAAGAAAATACACTTAACTTTCATCGATTCTTTTAGAGTCTAATCCCATTGTAACACAATCTTTTCTGCCTGACGAAGGACGTCTGCCCGAAACGTCACAAAAAATTAACTAGAAAATGTATTCATTTAGATGCGTCAATTAGATTTATCGAAGTTTTTTCTTCTCACGTCTTGCGTAACAACGCTCATTCTTAGTCCTTGTTTGACTACTAGTATTATGAATCTAAAGACACATCATCTCTGGTCCATTATATTTCAGAGAATTTATTGTTGTT
>NW_013710709.1:0-424 GCF_000517525.1 Limulus polyphemus | reverse complement strand
ACAAAGGCGGAACTAAAATGGATGAAGAAACTGTTCTTTCAAAAACAATTGAAAAAATCATTTGTATTTTCTATTGAAATAAACGAAGTGAGATAACTATGTCATTATATTGAAACTTTACAGAGATATTACTAAAATTCATTAGTTTCTCGTGTTTAATCTGATATATTTTAAATCTTAAATATTAGTTCATCGAATATATAAATATTTTTAGGTGTATCAAATTATTATTTGACTATGATGACAGTTTTCTATTCTATATATAATGTTTTTGTACATTGGTAACCCAGATATTTGTTTATTAAATTAATTGAATTAATATAAAAAATCCTGAAGATTATTTCTATACATACAAGACAAATGCGTTTTGAAACGATAGGTGTTTTGTAAATTATGATCACCACACTTATGGAACATTTCATGC
>NW_013710708.1:0-424 GCF_000517525.1 Limulus polyphemus | reverse complement strand
AAATAAGACAAATGCCTTGCTGTGTGAAAACAATTAAACAAGTTTCTTTCTGACAAAAATAAATCTAGGGGAAATTAAAATTACACGAAAAATAGTGAGTCGAAACTGGCATCGAGTTTAAAAAGACTGACACATAACCAATTTGACAAGATGAAAGTCTCACAAGCACTTTATTTATTGAACTATCTGGTAATGAAGCAAGTTTGATGTAAGTTTGAAAACAACTACACGGTTTGTTGGTCTTTGTCACAAATGGTTTGATTTAATTACTTGAAGACAATCAACAACTTTCAGCAATTTCAATCAAAGTAAGCACCAAGAGACAGTTGAGTTCATTTAAATTGTGATCAAATTCTTTAAAACCATACAAGTTGGTAAAAAAATATGCTGGAAAATTTAAATCCTCTAGATAATACTTTATTAT
>NW_013710707.1:0-424 GCF_000517525.1 Limulus polyphemus | reverse complement strand
AAAAACCAGTTATAAAAATGTCTTATTATAGTTGTGTTTAATAGTAGGTGTCACTTAGGTTTAAAGAAAAATGTCGCTTCGAGGCGACCAAGAGAATGTAAAGTTTTCTTTAACATTATATCAGAAATAACAAAGTAGAGAAAGTGACCTACTCCTAAAAAATGGTGATTCGATAACCCAAAAACCAGTTATAAAAATGTCTTATTATAGTTGTGTTTAATAGCAGGTGTAACTTAGGTTTAAAGAAAATGTCGCTTCGAGGCGACCAAGAGAATGTAAAGTTTTCCTTAACATTATATCAGAAATAACAAAGTAGAGAAAGTGACCTACTCGTAAAAAAATGGTGATTCGATAACCCAAAAACCAGTTATAAAAATGTCTTATTATAGTTGTGTTTAATAGTAGGTGTCACTTAGGTTTAAAG
>NW_013710706.1:0-424 GCF_000517525.1 Limulus polyphemus | reverse complement strand
TATGACGACGTCCCCCCCTCTCTCTCTCTCTATATATATATATATATACCCGTACTCTTAGTTGAAGTGACGAGTTTCATCTATCTACCTATATATACACACATATACATACATACCCGTACTCTTAGTTTGAAGTGACGAGTTTCATCTATCTACCTAAATATACACACATATACATATATACCCGTACTCTTAGTTTGAAGTGACGAGTTTCATCTATCTACCTATATATACACACATATACATATATACCCGTACTCTTAGTTTGAAGTGACGAGCTTCATCTATCTACCTATATACACACACACATATATATATATATATATATATACTAGCTGAGTTACCCGGCGTTTGAAATGTATAGATCAGTATTTTACAGCAAATTATTCAATAAATAGACAAAAGCTGTGATGCGAGAAATAAA
>NW_013710705.1:0-424 GCF_000517525.1 Limulus polyphemus | reverse complement strand
GTGTGTGATACCTATCTACTTTACGTCTGTGTGTGTGTGTGTGATACCTATCTACTTTAATATCTTTCTCGCAGAATTCGTAGCAATAAATACGTGTGTTTTCACCTCGCCAAACATTCGACGCTAGGTTTAACCTGCACATGCATATATATTTGTATGTAAGAAATTCGATATATTTTGGTGTAATACCTATGTACTTACCAGTTCGATAATGATTAAGAGCGAACTTTTTAAAGCATTAACCAACTGTTATCGGAACTAAATAGTTCTACGAAGAAGAAAAAAGTTCGAATGTATTACTGCATAAAAACTAAATGTTCAATACAAGGCAGCCTCTAGTTTGTACGACATGGATTGTTCTACCAATCTTGATGTACAACATGGATTGTTCTCCCAATCTTGATGTACGACATGGACTGTTCTA
>NW_013710704.1:0-424 GCF_000517525.1 Limulus polyphemus | reverse complement strand
AGTTGAAACATTTCGTACTGAACAACTCGGCAGATATTTAGTTAATATAACCTTTAGTCCACTGTACTGTTGAAGATCAGATAGATTGGGACAGTTGAAACATTTCGTACTGAACAACTCGGCAGATATTTAGTTAGTGTAACCTTTAGTCCACTGTACTGTTGAAGGTGAGAACTGTCCTAATCTAGGAAACATCTCGTACTGAACAACTCGGCAGATGTTTAGTTAGTGTAACCTTTAGTCCACTGTACTGTTGAAGATGAGACTCGGCAGATGTTTAGTTGATGTAACCTTTAGCCCACTGTACTGTTGAAGGTGAGATAGATTAGGACAGTTGAAACATCTCGTACTGAACAACTCGGCAGATATTTAGTTAGTGTAACCTTTAGTCCACTGTACTGTTGAAGATGATATAGATTAGGAG
>NW_013710703.1:0-424 GCF_000517525.1 Limulus polyphemus | reverse complement strand
AGTTAAGCGTGCGAGTATAGATTACTAACCTTCAGTTAAGCGTGCGAATATAGATTACTAACCTTCAGTATAGTATGTGAGTATAGATTACTAACCTTCAGTAAGGTATGGGAGTATAGATTACTAACCTTCAGTAATGTATGGGAGTGTAGATTACTAACCTTCAGTAAGGTATGGGAGTATAGATTACTAACCTTCAGTAAGGTATGGGAGTATAGACTACTAACCTTCAGTAAGGTATGGCAGTATAGATTACTAACCTTCAGTTAAGCGTGCGAGTATAGATTACTAACCTTCAGTAAGGTATGGGAATATAAATTACTAACCTTTAATACAGCGTGGGGATGAAGTGCCTTACATTTTGTTTACTCTTGTTGTTGATTTCCTGTGTCTACTCGATGACCCAGTTTCTAAAGTGAAACTG
>NW_013710702.1:0-424 GCF_000517525.1 Limulus polyphemus | reverse complement strand
TTTTGAATGGCTTAAAGTGGCACATACTCCTGTGTTTGGAATATATGATTGACTTACAAATACATTTCAATAGAAATAGGTAGCCTGACAGGAAAAATGCTCTCCTGGTGAAAATATATTTCACATTCACTTACTTATATGTAATTATGTTTAAAAAATGGCAATTGATATTTCAATTAACAAGATTATGTTAACTATCTTAGAGCTACCCCTAGAGTATAACTATTTCATTACTAACTGAATGCTTAAAAAGTTTTACTAGTTGCTTGTGCAATGATTTATCTCACTCAAAAGAGATCTCTGGACAGGAAGAATGAACTTGTGGTGTTAATCTAGTTTCTTGATAGAAAATATATGTTTTCTTATACATGTTCATCTAGCAGAGAATCTGCCTTGAATTACATATTTTTGTGTATGTATATAT
>NW_013710701.1:0-424 GCF_000517525.1 Limulus polyphemus | reverse complement strand
AGTTTATTGATGCATTTGCACGACCTTACATTTCCTATTTTAACTCTCTTTACCTTATCTTTTCGCCTCTTTATGTTCTCCTACCAAAATTATTTTAAAGTATTTATCTGTTTAAAACAAGACAATATTATGGGACTAAAAGTTCACTTGAAGTGTACGAAATCGTAAATCTGTCTAAATGCATGGAGAATCGATCATCTTGTTCCGAAGATGTCATAGCAGTTATTACATTCTAAGTGCGGTCTCGGCCCAAATGTTTGTACATAGGTTAGTATAGTATGGGTGGAGGATGGGAGCTATACTAACAATTTAGGTTGGAGTTGTATAGAAATACCTTAACATCGTGGTGTTTATGTCCAAACACCATTATGGGAGCTGGAATGCCAACTTCAAGGACGATTTTACTGTCTCCCCTATTGGTGTA
>NW_013710700.1:0-424 GCF_000517525.1 Limulus polyphemus | reverse complement strand
CTGCTAAAATAGTTCTAAATATGCAAGCAATATGGTAACTGTAGCTGCTTAACAGTTCTAAATATGCAAGCATATGGTAACTGTAGCTGCTAAAAAAGTTCTAAATATGCAAGCATCTGGTAACTGTAGTTGCTAAAAAGTTCTAAATATGCAAGCATGTGGTAACTGCAGCTGCTAAAATAGTTCTAAATATGCAAGCATGTGGTAACTGCAGTTGCTAAAAAAGTTCTAAATATGCAAGCATGTGGTAACTGCAGTTGCTGAGCATCTATAGAATGAATTTGGACTGCTTAAGTGTCTCTTACAATATTGTCTTTTTGAATTTGAAGAGATTAATATGGAATTTTTATACCGTATAAATCCCAGATATTAACTGTAATATACAACACGTTTAAAAATGTGTATTTTTATCACCCAACAATAA
>NW_013710699.1:0-424 GCF_000517525.1 Limulus polyphemus | reverse complement strand
GACTCTGCTACTTGCAATAATACGAGTTTGATATACCACGGGTTCTAGAGGTAATATCATAATTTCCAATGACTCTGCTACTTGCAATAATACGAGTTTGATATACCACGGGTTCTAGAGGTAATATCATAATTTCCAATGACTCTGCTACTTGCAATAATACAACTTTGATATACCACGGGTTCTAGAGGTAATATCATAATTTCCAATGACTCTGCTACTTGCAATAATACAACTTTGATATACCACGGGTTCTAGAGGTAATATCATAATTTCCAATGACTCTGCTACTTGCAATAATACAAGTTTGATATACCACGGGTTCTAGAGGTAATATCATAATTTCCAATGACTCTGCTACTTGCAGTAATACAAGTTTGATATACCACGGGTTCTAGAGGTAATATCATAATTTCCAATGACT
>NW_013710698.1:0-424 GCF_000517525.1 Limulus polyphemus | reverse complement strand
TAGTCAAAATGTTTGAAGAAAATAAAGAAAAGGATATTGGGTGGAAGATATATAACATACACTAATAGCTTGTTCTCACCTCCTCTGTCTTTTCACAAGGCACCAAGTAATAATTATGAAGAATTTTAGCTAAAGCATGCTTTGCTTCCATCTGGGCAAATCGCATTCCAATACAGTTTCGTGGACCTTGTCCAAATGGTTGCCAGGCCAGAGAATTGATTTTCAGACGGTTTTCGGGAGAAAATCTTGTAAGAAAAGAGAGAGAAGACATTAGAACATATAGCATAAAAATCACAGAAAACCTTGTAAAAAAAGACGAGAAATAATTAGACAACAGCCCCTTAATGGCTCAGTTCTAAGTCAGTAAATATATAATAACAAAAAAAAAAAGGTTTCGATACTCGTAGTAGGCACAGCAAAGATT
>NW_013710697.1:0-424 GCF_000517525.1 Limulus polyphemus | reverse complement strand
GGCTAGCATTCAAGGTCGTGGTGCAAGTTCCGCCTGTGAAGGACTAGGCAAATGAGTCAAAATTAACAGAAGGGTACACAGATAGGTAAATTAGGCCTATTTATAATTCATTCGTGACCTCTTGTGTACCTCATCATAAGAAAATGACTACAATTCTTGATATAGTAATTTATGTAAATACCAAAGCTTATGATCGTCAATCAGAGCTTATGAGTTTTACTATATTATTGCCCTCCGTTGAGTCAATGGTAAGTTAACAGATTTACAACAATAAAATCCGAGGTTCGATTCCCCACGGCTGATAGAGCGCAGGTAGCCTATTGTGTAGGTTTTCGTTTAACAAACAACAATGCCAACACTACATTATAATTATTTTTCATTATGTATGGTACACAAATTGGTTCAATTAAATAAAAGTACCAGG
>NW_013710696.1:0-424 GCF_000517525.1 Limulus polyphemus | reverse complement strand
TAGGCTATTCTACATATAGTGCATATAATTTGGTGATTATGATGAGGTGGTGCTGGTTGAAGGAGTCAAATGTAGATTTTGCTTTGTGTGCCTGGAGGAGAGAGGGGAATTTGTGTATTATATTCCATGATTAGGGGGATTTTCTTAGTTCATTATTTATGAACTATGTTTCAAATAATTTAAGCCTTAAAATTGTTGCTTACTATTGTCATCTAATGATTCTAGATGTGCAAAATGTGTTAGTGGCTGGAGATGCTTAAAATCTTTCCTGGGGTCTCCTACCTAGAAGAGAGACTCTTTCTGTACCAAATCCCTTCCATACTTGTGGCACCATCTTCTCCAGATATGCAAAAAAAACATTTTAGATCTTCCATTGGACTCAGTATTTTTTCAAATGCATGTAGCTGGTTATCTCTGCATTCCT
>NW_013710695.1:0-424 GCF_000517525.1 Limulus polyphemus | reverse complement strand
CATTGTTATGAAGTGAAGAACTACAGAACTGTTACATTTTTTATTACATCTTTACGTTTCTAAGATACAGGCGTTCAATATTTCGGATGGTAACAAAAATTAAAAAGGTTTATAATACTCCAAGTTGATTGATTGCTTAAGGATGGGGATCCATGTTTCGACTGACAGTCAATTTATTTTATATAACATTCATTGAAAAAACAAAGTGAGTACAAACCTTTTAAAATGACCATATATTTCTCGAAAAGGAACTTCATTTGTTATTGATGAAGATTGGTGTTAGAATGTTGAAAGAAGGCGTCAGATTGTTAAAGGTAGGTGTTAGAATGTTGAAGGCAGGTGTCAGAATGTTAAAGGCAGGTGTCATAATGTTAAAGGTAGGTGTCAGAGTGTTGAAGGCAGGTGTCAGAATGTTGAAGGTAGG
>NW_013710694.1:0-424 GCF_000517525.1 Limulus polyphemus | reverse complement strand
ATTTTAAAAAGTCGGTTCTGAGTCACATGTCAGTTAGTGTATTATCTAATATTGAGGTTCAGGTGTTACAGATCTAATTTTACAATAAAAACATAGCCAACTCTGGTGTGTAAGTTTATATTTGAGTTAGGGATGTGTTTTGTTGAATGTAACATTTTTTGAAATACTGAAGGAAATTGTCTTTGCAATGGGCCATCACATAAATCTGAACATGACAGGTGTCAGGCTAACAAGGATAAGTTCTCTCTCTTCTTTTCCCTTGAGAAAAGAAGGGTAAGAGGTGATCTTATTGAGCTGTACAATATTATCTGGGAAATTGGTAGCATAATGACTCCTGATTTCTTTACATTGTATCCTGAAGACGAACAGGATAAGAAGACTTAAGCTTAAAATTTGGAAAAGAAAACTAAACTCCAGTTAACAT
>NW_013710693.1:0-424 GCF_000517525.1 Limulus polyphemus | reverse complement strand
TGGGACACTTTGTGTCGTAATAATTATAATGTCAATTAAAAAATCGTGATTATTACTAGGTCTTTGCTGGTTATCATTATAATTATTACGACACAAAGTGTCCCTAATTAAAAATCGTGATTATTACTTCTTTGCTGGTTATCCTGGGACACTTTATGTCGTAATAATTATAATGCCAATTAAAGTAATAATCACGATTTATAACCAGCAAAGACCTCATTATAATTATTACGACACAAAGTGTCCCTCAATTAAAGTAATAATCACGAAGAGTATATAAGATATATGTGTGGCAAAAAGAAAATGTAGCGAAGTTCAGATATATAGATACTCAGCTCCTGCTGTTTTCATAGTCATTGAATTTCACTAGTTTGAGTTTTAATGACAGTTTAGTTACTTCTAGAGCTATGGTTCTCAAGTTTCT
>NW_013710692.1:0-424 GCF_000517525.1 Limulus polyphemus | reverse complement strand
GTCTGTTCTGCACTACGTTATATATATCTTTAATGGTCTGTTCTACACTAGTTTATATGCATCTTTAATGGTCTGTTCTACACTACTTTATATATATTTTTAATGGTCTGTTCTTCACTACTTTATATGCATCTTTAATGGTCTGTTCTGCACTACGTTATATATATATTTAATGGTCTGTTCTACACTATTTTATATGCATCTTTAATGGTCTGTTCTACACTACTTTATCTGTATTTTTAATGGTCTGTTCTACACTACTTTATATAAATCTTTAGTGGTCTGTTCTTCACTACTTTATATGTATCTTTAATGGTCTGTTCTGCACTACGTTATATATATCTTTAATGGTCTGTTCTACACTATTTTCTATGCATCTTTAATGGTCTGTTCTACACTACTTTATCTGTATTTTAAATGGTCT
>NW_013710691.1:0-424 GCF_000517525.1 Limulus polyphemus | reverse complement strand
TTCACGACAAGTACACCTAACATGACTAACGTATCTTCACGACAATTACACCTAACATGACTAACGTATCTTCACGACAATTACACCAAACACGACTAACGTATCTTCACGACAAGTACACCTAACATGACTAACGTATCTTCACGACAATTACACTTAACATGACTAACGTATCTTCACGACAAGTACACCTAACATGACTAACGTATCTTCACGACAATTACACCTAACCTAATATAAATGTTGTAAAACACCCTATTCTATGTTTTAATATCTGGATTGTTCTTAACTGTTTTAATGCTTTAATACTAGAGTACTTAAGGCAGTTAATAACTTAGAAAAAACGAATACTCCCATTTATAGACAATCAACACCTAACACAGTGAACACACCAGTGTAAGACGTAGATCGTCTTACTACATTA
>NW_013710690.1:0-424 GCF_000517525.1 Limulus polyphemus | reverse complement strand
CTAAATTTTACTAAAGATGAGCTATAACTTTATCTGGTAAACATAAATACACACTAAATTTTACTAAAGATGAGCTACAACTTTATCTGGTAAATATAAATACACACTAAATTTTACTAAAGCTGAGCTACAACTTTATCTGGTAAATATAAATACACACTAAATTTTACTAAAGATGAGCTACAACTTTATCTGGTAAATATAAATACACACTAAATTTTACTAAAGATGAGCTACAACTTTATCTGGTAAATATAAATACATACTAAATTTTACCAAAGCTGAGCTACAACTTTATCCAGGAAATAAAAATATACACTACATTTTTACCAAAGCTGAGCTACAACTTTATCTGGTAAATATAAATACACACTCAATTTTACCAAAGATGAGCTACAACTTTATCTGGTAAGTATAAATACAC
>NW_013710689.1:0-424 GCF_000517525.1 Limulus polyphemus | reverse complement strand
GTTGTCAATTTTTAGTTCAGAAGTTTTTATTTTCTGTATATATATATATCGTTGTGAATTTGTAATAAGAAGTTTTATTTGTCATATATAGACATACATATCGTTCTCTATGTTTAAAAAGGAGTTTTTAATTACTATATATATATATATTGATGTGAGTGTTTAATCATAAGTTTTATTTACCATATATAGGTATATATATCGTTGTGAATGTTTAATCAAAGGTTTTTATTTACAATATATATATATTGTTGTGAATGTATAATCACAGGTTTTTATTTACCAAACATGTATATGTATCATGTGTTTAATTCGAAGTTTTCTTTACCATATATACATAAATATATATAACGTTGTGTATTCTTAAACAGGAGTTTGTATTTACTATATATATATATATATATCAATGTGAGAGTTTAATCAC
>NW_013710688.1:0-424 GCF_000517525.1 Limulus polyphemus | reverse complement strand
TTTACAAGTCCACTGTTGATATCACCTTTCAGATGCTCTCTGTTAGTAGGTCATCTCGCTTCCGACAATGAAAACAAGAGGTGGAGAGACTGAAAGACATTCACAGGTACTAAATCAAAGGAAGATAAAACGATTTGATGACTTTATTCTAGCCATAAAAACAGTTTATCAATGTACAAGTCCACTGTCTATATCACCTTTCAGATGCTCTCTGTAAGTAGGTCATCTCGCTTCCGACAATGATTGAAATATGTTTTTGCTAATGACTTCAATTATCCATTAACTTCATGTCAGCAGTAAGAGGTAATGTATTTTTTAACTTAAAAAAACGTGTACGTTTCAAAAGGTTCATAGTTACATAAAAACAACAACTGTAGAAGCCTAGCAACGTGACAGTTTTCATCAGGGATTAAACGTTTCTAAC
>NW_013710687.1:0-424 GCF_000517525.1 Limulus polyphemus | reverse complement strand
AAAACGGTTAAAATGTGATGGTACATGTCTAGTACTGTGGAGGACTGAAAACAACATGTACCATCACATTTTAACCCTTCCACAGTACTGGACTCAAAACGGTTAAAATGTGATGGTACATGTCCAGTACTGTGGAAGACTCAAAACGGTTAAAATGTGATGGTACATGTCCAGTACTGTGGAAGACTCAAAACGGTTAAAATGTGATGGTACATGTCCAGTACTGTGGAGGACTGAAAACGGTTAAAATGTGATGGTACATGTCCAGTACTGTGGAGGACTGAAAACGGTTAAAATGTGATGGTACATGTCTAGTACTGTGGAGGACTGAAAACAGCTAAAATGTGATGGTACATGTCCAGTATTGTGAAGGACTCAAAACGGTTAAAATGTGATGGTACATGTCCAGTACTGTGGAAGACTC